>NW_012136969.1:971325-976628 GCF_000956105.1 Propithecus coquereli | reverse complement strand
GTCTCGCTCCTGCTAAGGCTGGTCTCGAACTCCTGAGCTCAAATAATCCGCCCACCTCGGCCTCCCAGAGTGCTAGGATTACAGGCGTGAGCCACCGCGCCCGGCCAGGGGATATGTTTTTTTTAAAAAAGATTATCTTGAAATGAAAATGCTTTTTTCCCTTTACAGGAGATTTGCAGACCCCTAAGATTCCCCCCGGCATCACCTGAGGCCCTAGGCCCCAGCCTGAGAGCCTCTGCCCCAGGCAACAGAAACGTGACCGTGAGGTACAAATGTTTTTGGTTACATGGATCACTTTTGTAATGCTTGAGTCATGACTATAAGTGTGCCCATCACCCCAAAAAAGTAAAATGGCCATTGTTCTGAAGAGGTGGTATAGCTTTATGATCTACCAATCACAGCAATTCAAGGAGCTGCTTCCTCCTTTCCATTGGGTTTCTAGGCGCCTATCTCCAGTGCTGTGCTTTTTGGTGACCTCCTGTGCTGTTCACATGTGCTGCAAATCTCAGGGCAGCTCACGGTGATAGAAGACACAGGGAGAGAGAGAGAGAATTGAGATGAACACAGAAAAGAAAAAATAAAGATCAAATTATTCATGATTTTAGATGCAAAAATCCTAAACAAAATAATAGCACACGTACTCTGGTTTCTCTTCAAATAGAATAAATATTTTGTCTTTTACTAAAATAATAATAATAGTACCACACTTTATCTAATAATGTATTAAACAAACAATAACCTAGTTAGTTATATCCTAGAAATGTAAGCATCAAATATATCTATTACCAGCAAATCTAACAATATAATTCACCAGATTAACAAATCAAAAGAGAATCATCCCGATCAATACTGAAAAATCATTTCACAAAAATGCAACATTCATTGATGATAGAAGCTGGGGAAATGGGTTATTCAGTGTACTCTACTTGGAAAAGCAGATGTGATGGGATTGGGGATGTCCCTTCACTGGAAGAAGTTTGAGGAGTCTCAACTCCCCGAGGTACAAATGTGAAAGGACCAACTTTTTTGTTAGGACGAACCCAGAGGCTAGTGGTAGGTTCCATGGGAACTTTCCCTTTAAACTGACCCCACCCCCTTGAGGGCCCACCCAAACCCGACTATAAAAGCCCTAGATCCCCGCCATTTCAGGGCTGATGCCATCTTGAACTCAACTTGTCTGTACACAGATGTTAAAATAAACTTCAAACCTGAAAGTCCTGGGCTCAAGTGATCCTCCTGCCTCAGCCTCCCAAGTAACTGGGACTACAGGCATGCACCACCACACCCAGCTAATTTTTTTGTAGAGATGGAGTTCATTATGTTTGCTCAGGCTGGTTTCCAACTCTTGGCCCCAAGTGATCCTCCCACCTCAGCCTCCCATAGTACTAGGATTGTGTCCAGTCCATTTTACATGTTTAAAGGGACATTATTCCTTATTGAAGGAACATTGCTATCTAGTGGACTCCTATATAGGAAATTCTCAGAGCCTCCTGTTACTTAATGAAACCAGCAAGAAACAGAAAAATTGGCTTCTCTGGTAGCCTGGAATGAAAACAAGGGTTTGGACAATGAACTGGATCAAATGAATGTCGGGGGTTTCCTACTAGCCCAAAGAAACAATGATTCCTAGAACTCATAATAATATTATTAGTAGATAACATTTATCAAATGTTTTTTATCGGACAGACACTGTGCTTACTTAAGCACTGGACACAGTGCATGTCACATAATCACATAACGACACTATGGAACAGGTATCATAATGATCCTCATTTATACAGATGAAGAAACTCAGGCAGAGAGAGGTTATGTAACTTGTCCCAGGTCGCACATCTAGTGAGTGATGCAGCCGGAATTCAAATCCAGACAATCTAACTCCAGAGACAGTAGAAAATTTATGAAGACACTGCCAGATTTGATACCTAATTTCCAATGGGAATTTCTGTTCTCCACCCACTGAAAGATTTTGCTACATTTCTTGCCAAGCATACCAAGAACAGGAAACACAGAAGTCTAGTTTTTCATTTCTCTGGCTTATAAATTTGTGAAAATTAAACTAAAAATATCCCCTGTGTTTTGTTATTCATTAAGATAGAAAATAATTTCAAAAGGAAGTTTCCCTAGAGCAAAAGTTCCTTTTTCAGAATCTGTTTCACATTCAGAATTTGAAATGGAATATAAAATAGGAAGGTGTTCATTGTCTGCCGTGTCAGGTAATTTCTTTCAAGGTTCTATCACTAAACGCTGTGCTTGACATGTGGAACCAAATTTCCATTATGTTCAGTCAAGCAAGATTTGACGGATGGAGCAGTCACTCCTCACAATGATCCTGCCAGGAAGCTGGGGGAACCCATCTTGGCCTCTGCTATCATGGTATGCTATGAGGTATTCATGCAAAAATAAACATTGTTTCTCTGTCCTCCAGTTTCCAATAATCGGTTTGTCTAAATTGACATTTATGGAAGAACTACCAATGAGAAATCCCACTTGCAAATGACTTGTTTAAATCAACCTAATTTTCTTAAAACATATGTATTTGAAAATCATGTGTCAAACATAAATTCTTTGGGTTTATTATCAATTGAAAATGATATTCTTCAAAAAAATAGATTTGTTAGGAAGTATATGATGTTTTGCTGACCAGAAAGCCTAAAAATTTTTAAATATATTTTCAATAAAACTGTATAACCATATTCATGCAAATTATTCCTTCCTTAATAAAAGAAGTAAAATTATCCTGTAGTAAGAGAAGAAAAATTTCAGGTGGAAAAATAACTCTAAATAACTTGAAGTATAATGTTTTATTAGTGCATGTAATAAACTCTTATACTGAATACAAATAAATGATTTTGTTGGTAGAAAATAGTTTTCTCATGCTTTCACTAAATACGTTGGTTAAAGGAATATTTAAGACATATTGATTTTAAGGGTGTCAAATTAGTAACCTGCCTGTTTGGGTTATGCTGGGGTTGGGGCAGGGAGCGTTGCTTTGTGCCTTGACAAAAGAACTTGGAAAAACTTAGTACTGTATGCCAGAAGGCAGGACCCACAAAGACCACAAGATGTCGCTTTCTGACAACCTCTTGCTTACAGCTAACCCAACCATAGCAGAAGGAAGAGAGGGTGGGGAGGGGTGTGACCATTTTTTGACGTAATAACCAGAAGTGCATCCATTAGGATCCTGAACAATTGATGCATCTAGATCAACAAGGATTCCCTACCAATGTCCCTAAACGTAAAGCATAAATCTTTTTTTCTTCAATTTCTTTTTCCCCTAGGGCAACTCTGAGCATGTTGATGTTAGTGAGGATGTGGGATACCAAACCAAAAATTTGCCATCATTACCTTTTGTTGTCTTCAACAACAAACATTCAGTGGGATGTCCTGAATAGGGATTATGATCCCTATTTTATAGAGGAAGAACCCAAGGCCCAGAAAGGTTGTAACTGACAGAAATTCCAATGGCCAGGTTTCTTGACACCCAGCGCCCCAACAGGGGCTTATACATTCCGCCCCTTCCCCAGCACTCATAGTCAAAGTGGCTGAGGGCAGGATTGGATCTTTTCTGAGCTGTTTTTTTCACAACGTCTTCATATTATGGATACTATATCATATATACAGGTTTGTTATATAACATATACAGGTATTACTTGGAAGACAATGTTGGTAGTTTATATTTTCTGAGCCAAATGCCCAATATTTTCAAACTCATCAGCAAAGAGCTGTATGAGTGCTTGTCAGAGGGCTTGTCCTAATGTCGTGTTTGCATGTGCCTTCTGCATTTTTATTTCCCTGGATTTGCCAGAGATTCATTTCATGGGTCTTTCCTAGTTTCTCCTCTTGAATTTATTTATAAATTGCATGGATTTTCTGTTATCCAAGTCATTTTTTTCAGTTTTTATCTTTGTTAATTCCTTTCTCTTGCTTTTCTTGAGTTCCCTTCCTCCTCCCTGATAACATTTCTGTTGAACACTTCTTTTTATCTTCTTATTAAATAATAACATGCATTTAGGCTTGGCACCATGGCTCATGCCTGTAATCAATCCTAGCACTTTTGGAGGCTGAGTTGGGAGGATCGCTTAAGCCCAGCAATTTGAGGTTGCAGGGATGATGACGCCACTGCATTCTAGCCCACTCTAGCCCCAGTGACAAAGTGAGACCCTGTCTCAAAAATAAACCAATGAATAAATAAATAAATCATTTAAAAATAATAAATTTCCTTTGAGAACATTGGCTATATTCCATAATAGCTAACATTTACTGAGTGATTGCTACATGGGAGTTAGTACAAGTGCTCTGTAAGTTTTATGTAATCTTCACTTCAAGCCTATGAAGCAGGCGTTGTTATAATATTACCATCATTTTACAGACGAAAAAAAAGCTCAGAGAAGTCAAATAACTTACTCAAGGCCGGGTGCGGTGGCTCACGCTTGTAATCCTAGCTCTCTGGGAGGCCGAGGCGGGCGGATTGTTTGAGCCCAGGAGTTCAAAACCAGCCTGAGCAAGAGCGAGACCCCGTCTCTACTAAAAATAGAAAGAAATTAATTGGACAACTAAAAATATATAGAAAAAATTAGCCAGGCATGGTGGCGCATGCCTGTAGTTCCAGCTATTCGGGAGGCTGAGACAGAAGGATCACTTGAGCCCGGGAGTTTGAGGTTGCTGTGAGCTAGGCTGACGCCACGGCACTCTAGTCCAGGCAAGAGAGTGAGACTCTGTCTCAAAAAAATAAAATAAAATAAAATAACTTACTCAAGGTCACAGAGTTAATAACCATTGGTGCTAGAATTCTAATACTGGAGTCCATATGACTCCAGTGACTAATCACTCAATGCTGAATTTTGAGATGTACACTTTTTATTGTCCTCCACTCTCCCCCATCAAATAATTTATAATGGCAACTTCTAGTTCCTCTTTTACCCAATAGTTATTTAGGAAATTTGTTTTTATTTCCAAGAGATTAGATTATGTGGTTGACTTTTAGGTATCATTTTCCAATTTTCATGAATTGTGGCCGAAGTATTTGCTTACATACATTCTGCTTTTTGAAACCAAAACTTTCTTTTTGACATGGGACATATAAAAAGACTAGATATTCTTTAGTACTTAACTAAGTCAACCTTATTATAGCACTCTGATCTTGGTACCTTTATTTTTTGTTTTTTGTTTTTTTTTTTGAGACAAAGTCTCACTCTGTCACCTGGGCTAGAGTCCCGTGGCGTCAGCCTAGCTCACAGCAACCTCAAACTCCTGGGCTCAAGCGATCCTCCTGCCTCAGCCTCCCGAGTAGCTGGGACTACAGG
>NW_012136969.1:960302-971220 GCF_000956105.1 Propithecus coquereli | reverse complement strand
GCTCTTGCTCAGGCTGGTCTCCAACTCCTGAGCTCAAACGATCCTCCCGCCTTGGCCTTCCAGAGTGCTAGGACAGGCGTGAGCCACCGCGCCCAGCCTATTTTTTGTTATTTTCTAACAAATCTTACAAGGCTAAAAGTGGTGTGTTAAAATCTCTACAATTGTTCTATTTCCCAGTTTTCAATGGTGTGAATTCTACTGTGTAATCCATCATCTTCTTTGTGGCTTAATGCTTTCTGCCTTGAGGTCTACTTTATCGGTCTTTAATTACAGCTAACATTTATTGAGCATTTATTGTGTCCTACATTTTGTGCTAAGAGCGTCACACGTATTATTTAATTATCAAAACAACTCTAGACAGGTGTGGATCCAGGTTTTGTGGGGATTGGAATTTATACATTACTGAGGGCCTTCTAAAGAAAAAAATGACAAAATTATGAACATAAAATTAGGTACCACAATCAATGTTCATTTAGAGTGAGAAAATAAACCATAACAACTTAAGAGCTCTCTTCCAGCATTTAGGAGAAACGCTTCCTGCTTGCAACCTTCCCACCTGGAAGACAACTTCAGTGGCCCCTGCAAAGGAATGTAAATTTCCTTAGCGTCACCCTAAATCTGCCTGGCAGCGGGAAGAGGTGTTATCATTGGTTCCATTTTTTATAGATGAGAAAACAGACTTAGATTGAGTAAACCGCTCAACATTGCAAAGTAGGAATCTGAAAATTATGCGAATGGACTCCAGAGCCCTCATCTTTATCCCACGCCGCTTCTCACTGACATCACGGAGCGTGCACGAGGGCTTCGTTAAGGATGGCTGAGGGGCAGCAGCTGAAGAGGAACTGAACAGAAGGGCAGGCGAAAAACGGAATGAAGCCCCTAAACAGGTGGACGGAAATGGGCTCCACAGCTGTAGTAGAGAATGCGCCTTAGACAAGAAAAGGGAGAAATGTAAGAAGAGATAAAATGAGGCAGAAATGGAGCGAGTTAGTTAGACCCTGAGTACTTTCATTTATTTACAAACTGTACTGAGCCCAACCACGCCCCAGGCGTGACACTGGGTTCCCGCAGCGGAGCGGCTGGGCAACCCACGCAACGCGACCGGCCCTGTTAGGAGGCGAAGGGGAGCCAGGACAGAGGGCGGGAGGCCACAACGGTCAGCCGAAGGACAAGAAGGCCATCCGCTGAGAGCCACTGCGGTGCAGAACATTGCCGAGAAAAGGTGGGCGGGCAGAACCCAGGAGCCGCGCGCCCTGAGCGGCGCCGGAAATGGGGCCCCCGAGCCCGCCGTCCCTCTCAGCCAATGGCCGCGTGATGCGCCGTCCGACGGTGGCCTGCGCACCTGCAGGAAAAAGGCGGGAGGCCCATGAAGCGCAAGAAGGCACCATCTGTGTACGTTACTATGCGAGCCACCAGAGTAGTGTAGCCAGGGACAAGTGTCTTTCCCCATGGTTAACCTAGGCCAATACCACTACGCCTTTAACTTGAGGCCGGGCACCCCAGCTGCCCTCAGTAAAGATGGCTGACTGGCGCAGGGAAAAGCCGGAAGTAGTCTGGGCAGGGAGGAGCGGATAGAGGGCTGTTGGGGCGTGGCCTGTCAGTGGGGGGCGTGGCCAGCCTCCGTAATCTGGGTTTGAGGTCTTTGAGGCGCACGGCTGGCGGGCAGCCGTGTCCTTGCCGTCTCGCAGGGGCGGGTCCTCCACTGGCCCCGCCCCCGCCCAGGTGTCTCCCTCTTGGGAGGTCCCTGCTGAGTCTCCAAGACTTCTCCCTGGTGTTCTGCGGAACTCTTGTCTCTCCGTGGACCCGTCGTCCCTCCGCGGTCCCCTTGTCTCTCTGCGGTCGCCGGCTAGCAGCGATGGAGGGGACCCCGGAGTCTGGCTCGTCCGCTCCCGGGTCCGCAGAGCCCGCGGGTTCTGCGAGGGGCCCCGAGGAGTTGCCTCCCGAGGAGTCGGAGGGCTGCGCCCGGCCCCTGGAGGCGGCCCCAAAGAAGCTCTGTGGGTATTTAAGTAAGTTTGGCGGCAAAGGGCCCATGCGGGGCTGGAAATCCCGCTGGTTCTTCTACGACGAGAGGAAACGTCATCTGTATTATTCGCGGACCGCGCAGGATGCTAATCCTTTGGGCAGCATCGACCTCTCCAGTGCGATCTTTGACTGCAAAGCTGACGCTGAGGAGGGGACTTTCGAAATCAAGACTCCCAGCCGGGTTATGACCCTGAAGGTAAATGGAAGGGTTTTCTCCTTTCCACCTTGGATGAGTTCCCAGGGCATGGCTGGGCGCGGGTCTGCGGTCACAGTAAATTGACTGGAACAGTGATCACCGGCGTGTTCCCAAAACTTTGTGCTTTCCAAAGCGCATTCACACCCATTTCCTCATTGGGTTCCCACAAGGCAGGGATGATGGACCCATATTAGGAGTCAAGAAACTGAGTCATAGAGAGTTAAAGTGACTGGCCTGAGGTCGGGCATCTAGAGAGTGGTGTCGTCCACACTTGGAATCTTTATACTTCTCGGTGCTGTTTCAAAACTTTACTTCGGGGTATGCCTAACAATGCAGTTACCTTAGCTTTCTTGGACTGAAGTATAGTCAAATACAGTCTTTGCAATCCGCTTTCAAGGCCAGGAATCTGATTCACTTTTCTTAATGTTTTGGCCATGAGGAGTGAATGCTGAGACTTTGGCAGGGATTAGGAAGATAAATACTTAGGTTGCACTGATCAGCCTAGATTGTTCATCTAGACATGTATAAACCTGTTTTTTCTGTCAGCAGCAATAGGTAAATTTTATTTTATCATCGTGTTTAACTGAGAAAGCCTCAAATAGTGGAAAGGCCACATACTTTGAAATCAGACAGGCTTGGATTCAAATTGTACATTTGCTACTTAATAGCTGTGTGACCCTCGGTGAGTTACTTAACCACTCAGAACCTATGTAGTTTGTAAGCATCTGGCACATCACAGGCACCTACAAATTGTTGAATTAATCTCACCCTAGAGAAGAGTCTGGCACCTAGTGGGTACTTAATAAATGTTGAATAAACACACATGCATACACAGGATGATGGAACCAAGGTCAGAATGCTCATGTTGAGACGAGGTGGCCGGTAATTTAATTGGAAAGGCATATCTGGGCTAAGAGTTCTGTGGGCATCAGAGACGAGTGTGCCAAGAGATAGTCCCCCCACCTCCAGCTAACTGGGTATGCATGAATGCCCACAGGTTCAGTTCTCCTTCAGTGACGGGGCTTAGCTGGTGACCAGGCTGGGGGACTTGGTTAAAATCTTGTAAACCAGGAATTCCAGGCCAGGGAAGGCACTTTAGAGGTCATGTGGTTCCTGGGTCTCTTCCACAGGCCGAGTGCTGTATATAGGGCCTGCGTACGTGGTCTTTACTCTTCCACCATTCCACGCATGGGCCTGGCTCTATTCTAGGCTCTGGGGTGTGGCACCAGATCAGCCCTGCCCACTGGTTCTGGAGAGAGAGACTGACAGGCAAACTGGCACACACTCTAAAACATTCTATAGAGACCCTGTGATAAGTCTGTACAAGAAAAGCATGGTGACAGGAGGGATCATTTCCACTGAGTCCGGGGGCTAGCCAGAAAGGCATCGTGGAGGAGGGGCCAACACCTGAGGCTTGAAATAAGAAATAGGTGTGTGACAAGCAGACAAGGAAGAGAAAGGTATTCCAGACCAAGAGAGCCCCACGGGCAGAGATAGGAAAGCGTGATCCAGCCCTGAGTGTCCAGGAACTCACAGGAGCCTGGGATACAGAGGGGCCGGAAAGATGGAGTTGGAGAGCAGAGGCCCAGGGGTGGGGCATTTATGAGTTAGGCCGAGGAGCTTGGACTTTGTCCTGTAGGCTGTGGGAAATTGTCAAAGAGCTTTAAATGAGGAAGCACTGTGAGATTAGAGTGTTTAGGAAGCTCAGCCTGGCTATTGGGTAGAGAACACGTTAGGGGAAAGCAAGGCTGGTAGTCAGGGAGCCCATCACCTCCCAGCCCAGGGAGGGGATTGGGAGAGGATGACAGCTCAGCTAGAGCTGTGGCCGTGGGGAGGGAGACAGTGGAGGTGGCTTGGGGTTGTAGGAAAGTAGAATGTGGGAGAACATCAGAGTGGCTGGAGTAACTAACTGGCTGACTGCCTGGTTACTCACTGACAAGAGGGACTCAGGATGAGGAGCCCATGGGACATCTAGGTACATGGACCCTGCAGGAGGACAGAGACCATGTGTGGTGACTCGGACCTGTATCTCCAGCACCTAGCACAGTCTCTGACGCATGTAATAGGTGCTCAGTGTACACTTGTCAAATGAATTAATACAATGGGATATTTGGGTTTGGCTAGAGCTCATCAGCATTAAGGTCTTAGTAAAACCCTGGGAGGAGCTGAGGTCTCTCAGGGCAAGTGCACAGAAAGAGAAGACTGGTGGGCATCATTTTGTCTCCTTGATACCTACACGACAGGCTGAGGGTCTCTTTCATGAAGCCTCCCGGCCTAGTACACACCTGTGGACCCCTGAGAGGCGGAGCTTGCCCCAGTGCCACTAGCCTGCTGCTGTTCTCTCATGGCCTCGATCGTAGGCAGGTCTGTGGGGCTCCCCATCCACCCCCATCGAGCCGCCTATCTTCTGCAGCCCACCTCAGCTGATCTCAGGCCTCCTTTATGGAAGCCACAAGTCTCCTGGCCATAAATCCCAGCAGAGTTCTCTGGTCTAGAAGTGGGGCACCGGATTCTGGGACCAGCTCTCCACCACAAGCCAGGGCAGCTTCGGGACCTTCGTTTCTTCATTTGTGGAAAGGACTGATCAGTCCTGCCTTGCCCCTTTCCTGGAGGAGCCAGGGAGTGAGTGGATGTGAAAGTGGGTGTTTGGACTATCCAGTGCTGGGAGACTGATGACCAGCATTTACTATTAACTTATTTGGTGTGCTAGAGCACCTGGAAGGTGCCACCATGTTGTCACAGCACGTGGCTGTCCAGTCCTCATTCATATCCATGATTCAGTGTTTCCCAAAGCAGGAGGGATCACCTCCATTCCACTGAAAGGTAGCAAAGACTTGGGGGTGTCACCGAGGGAGATAGTGATGGTACCAGGGCCCTACCCAAGTTAGAATTCCGAAGTTCTTCCCCTCCCTCACAGCATCTCCAAATTCCCCCATCCGGTGAGCACATTTTGAGTATCTAATGTATGTCGGGTACTGTGCGGGACACTTTGCATTCCTTATCTCATTTCGTCCTCATGCCTGCCCTAGAAAATGTGCATTATTGTCACCATAGTACAGATGAGGAAACTGGGGCCAAGAGCAATTAAGGAACCTCTAAGTGGGAGAACAGACCCTGATTATCTTCTGTGGCCTAGAAGCATGTGGTCTTTCAGAGGCGAATACCTACCCACAGTGACCTTTTTTTTTTTTCTGGGAAAGAGAAAGTTCCTGTCCCACACCCAGTGCCACCCTGCAGGCACAGGGCCTTGCCAATTAATCCTTGTGCTTCTCAGGCCGCCACCAAGCAAGTGATGCTGTACTGGCTGCAGCAGCTACAGATGAAGCGCTGGGAGTTCCACAACAGCCCGCCTGCACCAGAAGCCGCCCTGGCTGGGAACGGGCCCGCCCTGCACCTCGAGCTAGGTACCCGACCGGCTGGCCTCCTGCCCACACACCCAGGGCTCTGGTGATTCAGCCTTGACCTTCCTGTTGAGTGAGCGGGAGGAGCCCGGGATGTGGCTCAGGATTAGTTAGGGCAAGAATTTGGGCTTGGAGGCCAGACTTCCTGGACTCAAATCCTAATTCTGTGTGATTTAGGCAAGTCGTTTAACCTCTCTGAGCTTTAGTTTCCTTCCCTGTAACCTTCTTAGGGTTGTTATAGGATTAAATGAATCCATACACCTAAAATGGTTAGAACAATGCCTACACATGGTCAGAGCCCGATAAATGTTAGCTGCTATTATGACGACTATTATGGGAAAGTTTCAAGAAATGAAACTTTCACAGAGTTTCCATGAGGAGGGTTAATGAGAAAATGCAGTGTCGTGCTTGCTGCTTATGCAAATGCTTTTGTACAGAGAGTTGGTAGATCAGTGATTTTATACCTGGTATTCTCATAAGACAGATTCTGTTGCACCCTCATGGCTTACAAATGAAGTTTCTTGATCCCAGATCTTAGAACAACATCCCAGCATGGATGAGCCCAGGAGATCACACCCTCCCACCCGCACACTGCAGCCAGGACCATGATTGGCAGGTTTTAGAATTGAGATAGACCATCTCACAGCTGCCCCTGCAGGAACACAGAAAACCAGGTCCCAGCACAAGGCTGCAGAGTGTCCAAAGTGCCTCATCCTCAGTCGACAGCGAGGCTGAATAGGCAGGGACAGGAGTTGTCACCAAGCACTTCCTGGACCTCTACCTGGATGCTTTGCGTGTCCAAATCTGAGTGCATCCGCCTTGACCTTTCTCCTCCCCCAGTGTCCCTTCACTTGGTAGATGGCTCCCCACATACCGTCCTCCACCCTTCCTCAATCTTGGCCAGCGAATCCAGTCAGGCACCATGCTGACCATTTTTGCTCTCTGACCCACACATTGGACCCAGGCGTTTCTCGCTACCATTGCGTGGGTCAGACCTCATCTCTTAGTTGAAAAATTACAGCAGCCTCCACTCCAGTGTTCCCGTGTGCAGGCCTGCACCTGCACCCATCCCTCCCCACACCCCAAGTGAGCTTTCTAAAAGGAAAACCTGAGCCTGTCACCCCATCCAGGGCTGGTCTGCCACCCAGCTCCCGCACAGGGTGCTCATGCTTGTCCCTCGTGACCTCACCTCTGCCTGCCCCCTCAGTGCCCACCTTGGGCTTGTTGCTTCAGCAGCACCAGATGAGCCTCTGCTCTCTATCTCCTTTGCCTGGCAGATTCCTGCTTATTCTTGCTGGCCCAGCTCTGTTACCACCTCCTCTTGCCACCCTCCTTCTGGAAGCCTTCTCAGACTCTGCCCACTGGACTCTGAGGTCCCTCAACACTTTCTTCAAACATTTCTAAGGAGGCCTGTCACATTGTGTTGAATTACCCCTGTCCTTGTCAGTCTCTGCCCACTAGCCCTTAAGGGTGAAGACCATTTCTTTGTCACCTGTTGCCCCTAGTCCTTGGTGCCCTGCCTGGCACATTGGCTATTCATGGAGTGAACGTGTGAGCGAATACATTGAACTTTATAATTCAATGAGGAAAGGAATGGAAAGCCCTTAGCGTAATGCTATGCACGTAGTGAGTGCCCGATACATGTGGTTGTCCTAATAATCACGTTTATGTGTGTACATAAGTGTGTGTGCTATTACTCACATAGTAGTACATGTACACATATATGTGCCATTACTGTTACAGTAACTGCTCCTTAGATTGTTAATAACAGTCATCAGTGGTTTCTTTGGGGTTTCTTTTTGAAGGTTTCTTTACTTCAGCACTTCTCTAGCCCCCACTCCCCATATGCCCGGGAGCCACACAACCCTGGCTACGCCGAAAATTGCAGCCGAGTTGACAGAATTGCCAAAGGTCAGCCTCAGACTAGAAGCGAGAGAAACCCTCCCAATAACAGAATTCTTGTGTGTCTGGAACTGAAATTTGAAGAAGCAGATTGTCAAAGCGTGGCTCTGGGATCCCACGGGCCCTTCCGTTGCGGTGAACCTGTCCCAGGTTCTTTAATTCTGTGGCTTCGCTTCAGCACACACAGCAGGCCTCTGCTGGGCTAACCCCTGCCAGTTGCCAGGATGACCAGGGTGCCAGTCTCCCGAGGAGGATGCTGGCCTGCAACTCCAGAAGCAGGGATGTGGGCTTCTCCTCGTGAAGCCTTTCCTCACCCGACAGCAAGTCTGCACCCTCCCAGACCAAGGGCCTGGGCAAAACCTTCCCCAGCCCACCCAGAAAGACATTTCTGGAATCTTGAGCAAGCCAGCAAGCCCTGGATTAGACATCTGGAGCAAGCTGCCCCACTCTGCAGCCGCCACCCTTCCTGAGGAAGCAGAGGCCTGCTCCTAGGATGGTGAAAACCTCCTGACCCATGTCTGACTTTGAGTCACAGAGACTCCATCTGGTAAAAAGTGTTTTGTCACTGCCCTTGAGCAATCTGTAAGGCATGTTCTCTACAGTTTTTAAGCGCTTACAATTTTGTTTGATACTTTACGTAAATAGTGGTTTGTTTCTACAGAGCCAAGAAAGATCAAAGAGAAACCAACAGATTTATAATAAGAAGAATAGCATGTTGCCAAAGTAGGCTAGAGTTTACAAAGGACTTTCATAAATGTATATCGTCTCCAAAACATGCATACCATTTATTGATGCTGCTCTAACGTTACATGTTTCATCTTGTCCAATCCTCACAACAATCTTATGAGCTAGTTAGTGTTATTCACATTTTATAGAAGAGGAAACTGAGGCTTGCAGAGATCAAGGGACCTCTCCAAGGTCACATAGTAAGAAAGTGTCAGTGGTAAAATTCAAACCCTAGTCTGCAGACTCACACCTCCCTTCCAAAGCTGAGGGACAGCCAGCCATCTGTCCAGGGCCCTCCTTGGAAGCAGTGACCTCCTGGGCCAGGCCCTTTTTTGTCTAGGCAGTGACTTCTTCCCACTGATGATGGGGCAGCCCCTAGGGCTCAGGCAGGGAGAATTGCAGATAAATGCCACTGAAAATTCTTTGTGCGGTCACCTCATGGAGGGCATTTATCCAGGCTAGAGAGGGGCCCAGAGGCCCCAGACCATAGTCTTGGGTCACCAATTCTGTTTCCTATGGAAAGTGCTGATCTCTGCTTTGACATTGCCATCATGTACTACCCATCCTTAGACAGCCCCTTAGCACTGGGACCTGTGGCTTGCTGGGCAGCTCCTCCTGTCCTGGAATGGTCTGCTTGTTAGAAAGGCTGCTCTGATAAGCCACACGGTTTAGTGATAAAAGCAAAAGTGAGGAACTGCATTTGAGTCTATAACTGTGTCACCTGCTAACTTCGACCTTGGCTATGAAACTTATCCTCTCTGAGCTACTGTTTCCTCACTGGTGAAACCAACCAGAGATAACACTTAACCCCCAAGACTTAGTTCTCTGTGGTCTCAGAGCAGATCTAGGGCCACAAGTGGTGGTTATAGGAAAACAGATAATGGTAGGTAGAGGGTACTTACTAAAGTATTAAAATCTTAGAAAATCTGTAAATTTTTTTTTTTTTTTTTGCTCTGAATGAGGGAGAATAAAGGTGGTTAAAGTATTGATAAACAAGACCAGGTGCGGTGGCTCATGCTTGTAATCCTAGCACTCTGAGAGGCCAAGGCCGGAGTTTGAGACTAGCCTGAGCAAGAGTGAGACCCCATCTCTACTAAAACTAGAAAAAATTAGCCAGGCAACTAAAAATAGAAATAAAAAATTAGCGGAGCGTGTGGCATGCACCTGTAGTCCCAGTTACTCTGGAGGCTGAGGCAGGAGGATGGCTTGAGCCCAGGAGTTTGAGGTTGCTGTAAGCTAGGCTGATGCCACGGCACTCTATCCTGGGAGACAGAGCAAGACTCTGTCTCAAACAAAAAACAAAAAAAATTGATAAACAAGAGAATCTTACTTATTTTGAATCAACTCAAAGCCTATATATAAAGACTACTTTGAAAGATGTCCACAGTATGGGGCCTCATGGTTTTCTAAACATTTTCGTATACTTTAACTCCAAAGGAGACAGGATGGAGACTAGCCTTGTTTTTTAAAAAAAGTTATTTCCAACCAGGTCACTGCACCATCCTTGCAGAAACAGGGCTGGGTTTGAAATCTTCTGACCAAAGCCAGGTCCAGTACTTCAGCCTCCTCTGCTCAAACCCCTGGGGGCTCTGGTTTCCAGCCAGAGGAGATCCAGCCTCTTAGCCACACCCCTTTCCATTCGGCCTTCCTGGTCCCATCTCCCCTGGGGTCCTCCCCACACACTCAGCTCTGGGTGTGGGACCCCTTGCTGTTGCCAGTACCTACACTTGCACAGAAAGATCCTTCCTCATTCCTCCTGCAAATCCAAATCAACTCCAGTCCTCAAGGCCCAGCTGCAGTGCTTCCCCCTTCCAGGAAGTCTTCTCCCTGGCCGGAATTGGAAGGACTCTGTCTCCACCTCCCAGAATGGCCCCCAGCTCCTGCCCACCGGGTGTTCCCAAGGTGTGCGCTCTTCCCCTCCCCTGCTCCTTAGGCTGTGAGCTTCACTTTGATTCATCTCTCTTTCTCCAGCCCCACCTGGAAGCCTTAGGTTAGACAACCAGTCTGTATTTGGGGAGAGGGTGAATTGAAGGGAGGACCTCAAAAGAATGGTTTTTGAGTAGTGTTGCAGAGTGCTGGCCAGCCTGCCAGATTCAGCAGAGCCTATTAGGAATTAACAAATGTATTGTCTGTTGTTGTTTCAATTATTGCAAAGTTTGTTTTCTTAAGTAGGTTGAACACTTGGCCCCACCATTATATTTAATATTTTTATACCCACACTCTTTTTGCAGATATAGTGCAAAAACAATTTCCTCCACCCCTAAATTTTTCAACCTCTCGGTAAGAGGGCTACAAATGAAAAGTGTCTGCTGCCCTCATAGGTCTTAGGAGCTGCCTAGGCAAGACCATCCCATCCCATAAGCGGTCCTGGCTTTTTTCCAGTTTCGATAACCCTCAAAATTAATTTCTAAATATTTCACCTTCTCTCTCTCTTATAATATTTCTTTGAAACCTTTCTTAACATTAAAGTAAACATTTTGAAGTCACTCACTGTAGAAGAGTCATTGTTTAAGCAGAAAATTTGGAAAACAGAAAAAAGAAAAAGTACCTATAATCCTATTACCCAGAGACAGCCAGTGTTAACATTATGTTGTCACCTTCTGTCCCCCTTTTATGTAAACATTTTGGATCATATAATAATATCAAACATCCTACTTTGCTTTTTTTTTTT
>NW_012136969.1:912786-959316 GCF_000956105.1 Propithecus coquereli | reverse complement strand
GCCACCGCGCCCGGCCCATTTCTGACGTCTTTAGGTTGGATTCTCAGATGTAGAATTATCTGCAGGTCTGCATATTTTTAGGGGGCTTCTGGGAGGGCTGTACCAGCAAAATGCATCATTTTCGTAGCTGCAGAACATTTGGTGAGCAGCTTCTTTTGCTGCTGTTAACCTACAGAGAAGGGTTGCTTGCCTGTGCAGCTCCCCAACTCCTGTCTGCTCCCCATCAGGGCTGTGCGTGTCATGTCCCACCAGTCCAGTCTTTCCAAGTGCAGTGACCCCTGGTGGATTGATTTCCCTTTCCTTTGTTCCCCAGGGCAAGAGGAGGCGGAGCTGGAGGAGTTCCTGTGTCCCGTGAAAATGCCCACTGGGCTCGTGGGCATGGCAGCTGCCTTGCAGCCAGTCCCTGCCATGCCCTTGGCCCTTCAGAACATTTCCCTCAAGCACCTGGGAACTGAAATACAGTAAGTGCCAGTGGGGCCGAGGGGCTGGCCGGGCTGCAAGCAGCCCCCTCTGCAGGGCTTGACCTGGTGCGAGTCCCCTGCAGGGAGGTGGGCCAGGGAAGACGGTCAGGGGCTTTACTTTCAATTAACCACATCATCACTGTAAAATATTATATTTGTTATTCTGGTTAGAAAAGTAGTATGTGTTCATTGTAGGAAATCAGAAAGTCTGGAAAAATGTTTATTTATGGATATGAATTGTAAATTACCCATAATCCTATCACCCAAACATTCTTAGCATATCTCTTTTCTCTGTATTTTCTATATACATACATGCATAATTGAGATTATATTGAATGTAATATAGTGATGGCTTCACAAATATCTACGTGTCAAACTCATCAAATGATTCACTTTTAACATGTGTAGTCAATCATACCTAAACTACTTTTTTCGTTTAATAATGCATTATATATACACTTTCCTATTGTCAGACTTTGTTTTAAATAGTTCATAAGAAGGCAGCAGTATAGCCTGGGTATTGGAGCCAAACTGCCTGGGTTTGGATCCTGGCTCCATCAGTCATGGGGTGTGCCTTGGCAAGGTGTTTGGTTTCTCTGCGCTTTACCTACCTCGTTAGTAAATGTAGATAGAGTGGTGCTTGCCTTATAAGTTTAGCATGTGGGTTAAATGGGCGGATACATGCAAATTGCTTTAGAACTGTGCTTGGCAATCTTAAGTGCATAATAATATTAGCTGCTGCTGCTGCTGCTTTTGCTATGGTTGAAAGAATGGAAACTTTCAGGAAGTCAAACTATATTCAGTACTGATCCTGTTTGGGCACTATTTTCTGTGTGAACTTCAGACAAACTGGGACCTCTTAGAAGGCAGAACAAATTGCTCACTGGACTTGGTTTAGGGACCCCTAGCTCTGTGTGACTCAGGCACAGGATTTCCCTCCGCCAGCTTCAGTGTTTGAATTTGTTTGGGTGACCAGGAGGGTGGTGATGCCCTTCCAAGGAGAGAAGCAGGTTTTAGGGAAAAGACAGTGTGTGTCCTTTGGGGCCTACTGAAGGAGGTAGAGCTACCCCACAGGCATTTGGGTGATGGGACCTGGAGCCCAGGAGAGAGATCTGAGCTGGAGAGAGAAGCACCAGGAGGGCACCCTACAGGAGATTGTTCCTCAGGAAGAGCTGAGGGGAACTGGGTGCATTTAGGACCATGCCAGGACAGAGAGGAGGTCTGAGAAGTCCACCCATCCAGCCAGCGTGCGCCCAGGGAAGCCTCGCCAAGATAAAGCCAAGTTCGTGCCTGATGGAGGCCACAGCTGCAGAAGCGGAACAGAGAAAATGCAGAGACGAGGAAAGGAAGGAAGTTTCAAAGAAGATCAGTCAGTCACTTCCCTCCTGTCACAGAAAATTCAAGGCAACATTGCAAGAGAAATGCCCTGGGCTGTTGAGAGCCCCAGACAACTTGGTGAGATCAGGGTGCAGGACTCTGTGTCCTGCACCCCTTTGCCCTGGCTGGTCTTGGAGCTTGAGGTTGGTGCTGCCATGAGCCCAGGTCATACTCAGGAGACGGGAACAGGGAGCTTCCTGAGTGCTGTGCTAGGTGCTTTAAGCTCTCGTTGAGTTGTCTGGACAAACCGTGAAGTGGCGTCATGACATGGTTAAGTTCTCAAACCTTGGAGTTAGACATCCAGGGCTGACACTCAGCCCCACCACCTATTACTCTGTGGGTTTGGTTACTCATCCTCTCTGAATCTCAGTTCTCCTCTTGTCCAGTGGGGGTGATAATAATATTTCATTGGGCTGTTGTGAGGATTAAATAAGTAAAATGTGTTATAGTGTTCAGCTTAGAACTTGGCCTGTGGAGGGGCCCAGCCAGATTGTTGCGGATATGTTCATCATCCCCATTGCTGAGGAAACTGAGGCTCAGGGAAGAGAACTGGCTTGCCCCAGGTTACCTTTCCAGAACAAGGCTTTATGACCACCACCCCCATGCTGGCCAGGCCTTTCAGACCTGGTGTTAAACCTAAACAGAAAATGGCCTATGAACTGCTACAAGCAAACTTGACAAATTTGTGAAACAGAGATGCCTCTTCCAAGCACAGTGATTTGGCTGGATGGTGACCACCTGGACTATTTCAGAAGATAGTAAGCTTGCAATCCCCAGAGATGTGTGCTAGGGCTTAGAAGGCCCTTTGCTGCCCTAAAGTTGGGGTTTCTATGCCCTCCTACACCCCAAAGATGACTGCTTATGAGCCCTAGGATGTTTTGGGGAGACCGCATTTCCTGGGCAAGGAAAAGTACGGGCAGCAGTGGCAATCACCCCACCCAGCCAGTGCCTCTGGCCATAGCAATGTGGCCCTAGGTTTCTCTCTAACTCATATGGCTTGTGGTTTGTGAAACCCGTGTAACGGGGCCCAGCACAAAGTGATGCTCAGTAAATAATATCACCCATGATGATCATCATCACTCTCTTCAGTGTGACTATACTTCTATATTCAGATGGGTAAAGTAAGAACAAGGAAGGGAAAATGACTGGCCCAAGGAGTCAGAGGCACCTTATAATAGGACCTTAGTAATAACAGAGAAAAAGGTCAGGTATTGGGAGTGCTGAGTTCTAATTTCGTCTCTGCTCTTAGTTCAACTGATGAATTTTTCCTTCCATCCCTCAGTGATGATATCTATGAAAGTTTAATCTCATTCTTTTCTTATTCTGGACCCAGTTGTACCAAAAAACTGGATCTTGTTTTAAAACTAAGCTTCAGATCAAATGGTGATTCTTTGAAATTGACAAACCTTTAGCTCGACAGAGCAA
This sequence comes from Propithecus coquereli, assembly GCF_000956105.1. Classification (NCBI taxonomy): domain Eukaryota; kingdom Metazoa; phylum Chordata; class Mammalia; order Primates; family Indriidae; genus Propithecus; species Propithecus coquereli. The sequence goes on along the minus strand of NW_012136969.1, from coordinate 956,053 downwards.
GGAAAGAGAGAAGACTCAAATTACTAAAATCAGAAACAAAAGAGAGGAGGGCATTCCTACCACCATTACAGAAATAAAAAGTATTATAAGGGAATACTAGGCACAACTAAATGCCAACAAATTTGATAACTTGGATGAAAATGGACAAATTCCTAGAAAGACAAATTGTGGAAATATATTCAGGAAGAAATAGAAAACCTGAATAGACTAGTAAATAATAGAGAGATTGAATTAGAATCAAAAAACTGCCCCAAAAAGAGAAACTCAGGACCAGGTAACTTCACTGGTAAATTCTACCAAATATTTCAAGAAGAATTAATACCAATTCTTCACAAATTCTTCCCAAAATGAGTTGGGAACACATCCCAACTCATTCTATAAGGCCAATATTATCCTGATACCAAAACCAAGCAAAGACATCACAAGAAAGCCACAGCTCAATATCCCTTATGAAGACAGATATAAAAATCAACAAATACTAGCAAATGAAATTCAGTAGCATATATAACAAAATGGATTATACACCATACCAAAGTGGGATTTATTCCAGCAATGCATGGTTGGTTTCACATCTGAAAATTAATTTACGTAATATGCCATATTAATAGGATAAAGATGAGAACCACACGATCATTTCAATAGACTCCAAAAAGGCTTTTGACAAAATTTAATACCCCTTCATGATAAAAAACTCAACAAACAAGCACTGGAAGAGAACTTCCCCAACCTGGGAAAGGGCATCTATGAAAAGCCCAAAGCTAACATACTTAATGGTGAAAGACTTAATGTTCCCCCTTAAGATCAAGAATAAGACAAGGATGTCCATTCTGGCCACTTTTATTCAAAATTGTTCTGTAGGTTCTAGCCAGGCCATTTATGCAAGAAAATGAAATTAAGGTATCCAAACTGGAAAGGAAAAAAGTAAAACCCTATTTGTAGTTGATATGATTTTGTATGTAGAAAATCCTAAAGAAAAACTATTAGAACTAAGAAATTAGTTCAGCAAGGTTGCAGGAGGCTGGGCACAGTGGCTCACGCCTGTAATCCTAGCACTCTGGGAGGCTCAGGTGGGAGGATTGCTTGAGCTCAGAAGTTCAAGACCAGCCTGAGCAAGAATGAGACCCTATCCCTACTAAAAATAAAAAAATTAGCAGGGTATTGTGGCGAGCACCTGTAGTCCCAGCTACTCGGGAGGCTGAGGCAGGAGGATCGCTTGAGCCCAGGAGTATGAGGTTGCAGTGACACTACGATGACACTGCTGTACTCTACCCAGGGTGACAGAGTGAGACTCTATCTCTAAATAAATAAATAAATAAATAAACAAACAAACAAATAAATGTTGCAGATACAAAATCAATATAGAAAAAAAATCAATATAGAAATATCAGTTGTATGTCTGTACACTGTGATGAACAATTCAAAAATGAAATTAAGAAAACAATTCCATTCACAATATCACAAAAAGAATAAAATATTTAGGAATAAATTTGACAACAGTTAACAGAAAATGTATAGTCTGACAACTCCAACTATTGTTGGGGGAAAAAAAACCTAAATAACTGGAAAGATATCCATGTTCTTGGATCAGAAGACTTAATATTGTTAATATGACAAAACTTCTCAAATTGATCTACAGATTCAGTACAATCCCCATCAAAATTCTAGTGGTCTCTTTGCAGAAATTAACAAGTTGATCCTATAATTCAAAATCCTGGAAATCCAAGAAACCCAGAACACCAAAAAAAAGTTTGAAGACTCGCTCTTCCCAATATCAAAACTTACTACAAAGCTATGGTAATCAAGACACCACGGTGCTGCTATAAGAATAGATACATAGATCAGTGTAATAGAATTGAGAGTCCAGAAATAAAACATCTATGTCAATTGATTTTCATTTTTGCCAAGACCTTAATGGGGGAAAAAAGAGTCTTTTCAACAAATGGTCTTGGCACAACTGGATATTCACATCCTAAGAATGAAGTTTGATCCCTTCTTCACACCTATACTCAAAAATTAATTCAAATCGTGTTAAATACCTAAATATAAAACTCATAGACGAAAACATAGGCCTAAGTTTTTGTGACCTGGATTAGGCAGCGATTTCTTAAATATGACACCAAAAGTATAAACAATCAAAGAAAAAAATAGATAAACTGGACTTTATCAAGATTCATATTTTTTGTGCTTTAAGGGATACTACCAAGAAAGTAAAAAAACAACCCACAGAATGGGAAAAAGTATTTGCAAATCATCTATCTGATAAGGGATTTATATGTAGACTACATAAAGAACTCTTACAACTCAATAAAGGTAACCCAATTTCAAAATGCACAAAGGATCTGAATAGACCTTTCTCCAAAGAAGATATACAAATGAGCAGTACACATATGAAAAGATGTTCAACATCATTAGCCATCAAGGAAATGCAAATCAAAACCACAGTGTGATACCACTTCACACCCACTAGGATGGTCATGATCAAAGGGACAGATGGTAGGAAGTATTGGTGAGGATGTGGAGAAACCGGAACCCTCACACACTGCTGTTGGGAATGTAAATGGCGCAGTTGCTTGGGAAAAGAATTTAGCAGTTCCTCAAACGGGTTAAACAGAGTTACCGTATGACCCGGAAATTCCAATCCTAGTTCTAGTCCCAAGAGAAACAAAAACATGCCCATACAAAAACTTGTACATGATTGGTTATAGCAGCACAGCTCTGTGAACATACCAAAATCCTTTGAATAGGTCAATTGTATGGCGTGTGAATTATATTTCAATAAAACTATTGCGTAAATATTTTTAACTTAGTTTGAGTAGAACTTGTAGGCGCTGTTGGGGAGGGGCAGGAACGAATCTCGAGCTACCGCTGTGTGCTGCCAACATGATCTGCATTTTGCATGAGTTACCTCGTTCAGTTTGTGGAATGGGACAGCCTCGATTTCTCAGTGAGGGAAAAGCACCTTTTAGTCACCAAGGTCTTTCAAGTTCAATGAATAATCACCCAAAAATTCCAATTAAGTTTAGCAGTTTTTTGCCTCTACTGTTTTGGTAGTCATATATTCTATTTCTATTCATTCCACAATTACCTCAGAAGTTTTACATTGCACATTTAACTTTAAGTCTGTTTTGGTATTTGTGGAATGAGGGTTTTTCACAATGATTTGTCCATTGCTAGAAATATACATCATACGCAGGGATTATATAACAAAGCCAGGTCTCTAGCACAGGTCTGTAGACTTTCACTTCCTTTTTTTTGACCACATAATAGTTGCCCTTTAAGTAAATGCGGTCCTAGTACAGTGTTTTCAAACTGTTGACCACGACCATAGTAAAAAATAATTTTGTTATAGTTCACTATACATATAACTAATTCACAAAATAACAGTGGGGTGCACTCTTATACTTTCTATTTCATTGTTTAAATTCTGGTCATGACACTAAACTGATTTTATAACCCACCAGTGGGTCACAACCTGCAGTTTGAAATACACTGACCCAGTGAACTTCTTTAATCATTTCCTATTCCCTGTTATTAATTTTAGGATATGTCTACTTTTATCTCTTTGCAAGGAAAAATAACCTCAATCGAGCTGTTTTTTCATCTGGCTCATTATGAATTTTTCTGTGGTCTGTAGTCTTGGACCAGCCTTTAGTGCTACCTAGTTCCTTCCTTTAAGCCAAGCATGTATTGACCCTTGTATCTGACCACATGCAACCCAGTGTCAGGCACCAGCAGGCATGCAGGTAGATTAGAGCCCAGTTCTTGAGAAGTGACACCATGAAGCTTAAGCCTAGACAAGTACTTGACCAAGGTGTGGCAAGTACGTAAGCTCCTTCGCGGCTCTGAGATCACAGTGAGGTCAGTGAAGGCTGCAGAGAGGACAGCTCTGAGTGGAGAAAGAGCAAGGGGGAAGGGTGCCAGGAGATGTTTGCAATTTAGCAGAAGTAGGGAGTCACTGATGGCTTTTGAATCAGATACTCAGGAGATCAAATGAAGGTTTTAGGAAAATTAGTTCAGCAAGTCTATTCAACATTCATTCAACATGCTGTATTAAGCACCTTCTATATTTTGGGCTCTGTTCTAGGCATTCTAGATGCATCAGTGAACAGAACAGACAAGCATCCCTGCCCTCGTAGACCTTGTATTCCAGCAGCAGGATTGGGGGGCGAGGGAGTCAAGCTTACATGCTCGTGAGCACTATAGTGCGTGGAAGATGATAAGTGCCAAGAAGGAGGGCGAGGGAGACGGGGAGTGGCGTGCATGGGGCTGCATTCAGATGACTGGGGCGTGGGGACGAGGCTGGGCTCCAGCAGTGCCAGCGGGAAGGGCAGAGGGACAGGACGGTAGGGCTGTCGGCCTCATGCTCCTCTCTGCTCGTGTCCTTTCAGAAACACCATGCACAATATCCGTGGCAACAAGCAAGCCCAAGGAACAGGCCGTGGACCTCCAGGGGAAGAGTCTTCACCCAGCGGGGAGCCTCAGAGGGAGGAGCAGCCCTCGGCCCCTGACCCCAGCACCCCAGGTGAGCCTGTGTCCATTCCGAGCCCCCTTCAGAGACCAGCCCCTCGGGGCTGGAATGAGTGCTTTCTCTCCTCCCCGCGAACCAGCGTCTGTGTGTTCGTGTGTGAACCAGCGTCTGTGTGTTCGTGTGTGCCTTAGTCTGCTTGGGCTGCTGTACCAAAATACCATAGACTGTAGGGCTTATTAACAGACATTTGTTTTTCTTAGTTGTGAGGAGGCTGCAAGGTCCAAGGTCAAGGTGCCGGCAGGTTTGGTGTCCTGTGCAGGACTTCTGGGCTTGCAGTCAGCCACCTTCTTGCTGTGTGCTCACATGGCTGAAAGAGAGAGCTCTGGTCTCTTTTTCTTCTGCGGTCGCTAATCCCGTCATGGGCTCCAGCCTCATGACCTTATGTAAATCTTATCACCTCCCACAGGCCCCACGTCCTAATACCGTCACCCTGGGGATCAGGCTTCAACATGTGAATTCAGGGGACACATTCAGCCTACAGCAGTGTGTCGAGATGAAACTCTCCAGGTCGCTCCTGGATTCCCAGAAGTCTAGGAGCAATGGTTTTTTGTTTTTTTAATTGTGGTAAAATATACATAACAAAATTTACCATTTTACCATTTTTAGTTGTCCAGTTCAGTGGCATTAAGTACATTCACACTGTTGTACAACCATCACCACCATCCTTCTCCAGAACTTTTTCATCTTTCCAAACTGAAACTCTTAGCAAGGATTCTTTAAGAAATAAAAGAAAAAATCTCTCATTTTTTCTTTCCTTCTTTCTTACTTTAAAAAAAATATATATATATATATACGCACGTGTGTGTATATATGTGTGTGTGTGTGTGTGTGTGTGTATACGGAAAGAGTATAAAAATGCCTTTCTGGGGTGATCATGATCAGATCTGCCTGAAGACGTGGAGCAAATGGCCTTTAAGTTGACATAGCATTTTATTGTTTCTTTTGTGACACGTGAGTGACTCACACCATCAGGAGGTTGGCTTCTTTGGAATTGGTATTGGTACCCTTTGGAACAGTCAGTGCCTGGGGAGGCCCCAGCAGGGCACAATGAGCAGTCCAAGAGAAGGTTGGTACTGTAGCAAGCAGATCAATAATAATAATAATAAAGCTAGACTTATATAACAGTTATTTTGTGCTGGGCTGCACTAAGCATTTTTTTAGTAATAACTTTATTAAGATATAGTGCATATATTATTTACCAATTTAAAATGTGCAAGTCAGTGGCTTTCAGTATATCCACAGAGTTATGTAACCATTACTGTAATCGATTTTAGAATATTTCTATTACCCCATAGAAAACCTGCATCCTTTAGCCATCAACCCCGAATCCTCAATCCTATAACCCTAGGTGACCACTAATCTACATTCCGTCTTACTTTCTGTCCTGTTCTGGACGTTGGCTGTCCTTTGTGACTGGCTTCGTTCATTTAGGACAGTCTTTTCAAGCTTCATCTATGCCCTCTAATCACTGACCAGTTTACTCCTTACAGCTGCTGGACTGGTAGATATTGTCGTTATCCTCATTTGATAAATGGGGAAACTGAGTCATGGAAAAGTGGAGTGACTTGCTTATGGCCCTACAGTAAGTGACAGAACCAGGATTTGGACCTAGCAGTCTGGCCCCATACTGCTGCTTGAAGCCTCATTTTCCAAGTCAGTGATTTTTCAAACAACATCTTTATTGCCAGACCCTTGTCACCCTAAACAAGCTCTAACATAGAAAGCAGATAAAAGCAGAGTTGAGGCGAGGCTGGGAGTCTGGGCTCCTCCTCTGCTCCTCCCACTCCACCTTCCCATCCGGGTCAGCCATTGAGACACTCACACGAAATCCCAGGGTACTGACTTAGGCCTCATTTTCTCCAACTATAAAATGGGTGCAGTGATTCCTACCCCACCTGTCCTCAGGGATGGTGGACAGTAGTGTTATGAGAGGACAGCAGGGCTCCAGGGAGTCTCCCTGCTGTCCTAGACCCCATAACAGGAAAGAGAAAGAGGCCTTGCATCCCTCTGAGCTCTGCAGTCTGCTTTGTACAGATTTCTCTTAGATCTGGAACAAGACCATTCTGTTCTTGCACCCAGCAAGGTCAAGGAGTGTCTGGTTGCTGTCATCGACTGGAGTTCTTCATCTGTTCAAGACTGGCTGGCCCTTGGCCTGGTCTCATGCTAAGTCCTTCATCCCCCAAGCCCTGGAGTCCCATAGCACATCCTTCTTCTTAACACCTTTAACACCTTAGTCCCAAAAGGATTGGTGATAGTTTACTAAAATACATATTAGGGGAAAAGTAAGTGAGTCATTTGGGTTAAGAGATTTAGATAAAATAAAGATAAGATCCTACAGAATATCTGAAGGTAGGTAGCAAATGTGGCTCTGAGCGTCCCAGCAGCCAAGGCAAAGAGGGAAGTGCAAGTAGTTAGATTATTTCCAGTGTCCATATGACTAAAAACATATTTTCTTAGAAGAGGCAAAGCTTTTTCTGGCACTGGGCTGAAGGGATTTCTCCTGCTAGGGCCTCGTAACAGACATGATGTATATGTCCCATGGGAACAAGTTTCCCCAGGTCCTTTGACCACATAATCAGGCCACTAAATGTCCCTTGATATAGGCCGATGGAAGAGCCCTGAAGCACAGGCTGGGGTCAGGGCAGGACAAGGCAGCCCAGGGGAGTGATTCTATGATGTTGGATTTGATTTAAGAATAAAATTTAGTGACTTGAAAACAGTGGTCAGCAAAAGTTTTCTGTAAAGAGCTAGATAGTAAGTATTTAAGGCTTTGTGGGCCACAGGGTCTCTGTTGCAAGTATTCAGCTCTGCCTTTGAGTAATGAAAGCAGCCACAGGCAACACATAAACAAATGGGCATGTCTGTGTTCTAATAAAACTTTATTTATAAAAACAGACTGTGGGCCGGATTTGACATGTGAACCATAGGTTGCTCTCCCTTGCTCTAGAAGAAATATTAATAAAAGGACTGTGCATCCTCGAGGTAATCAATTATGGAAATATGTCTCCTAACTTAGCTTGGAATAAGAATCAAGTAAGAGTTTGAGCTGCTCTCTGGAGCAAGAATGCAGAGTATTCATTCTGTGTTTCTACCAACAGGCAGATCTATGTGCTTCAAAAATCTCCCAGTGGGTAAAGGTGGGATCTTGCCATAGAAACAACATCCTGCCAGGGCTTGTGCCTACAGAGAAGGCTACCTGGCAAACACCAGCAGGGTAGCATGAGACAGATCCGTGCAGCTTGGGATCTGAGGGGAGACAGGCACAGTTAGCAGATGGGTTAAATGACTCGACCAGCACTGTGTAAATAATGCTGCATTTTAACAAGCCCTTCAGGTGCTTCTGAAGCAAGCTCAAGTTTAAGAACCACTGATGTCGGCCAGGCGCGGTGGCTCACGCCTGTAATCCTAGCACTCTGGGAGGCCGAGGCGGGTGGATCGCTCAAGGTCAGGAGTTCGAGACCAGCCTGAGCAAGAGTGAGACCCCGTCTCTACTAAAAATAGAAAGAAATTATCTGGACAACTAAAAATCTATATAGAAAAAATTAGCCGGGCATGGTGGTACATGCCTGTAGTCCCAGCTACTTGGGAGGCTGAGGCAGGAGGATCTCTTGAGCCCAGGAGTTTGAGGTTGCTGTGAGCTAGCCTGATGCCATGGCACTCTACTCTGGGGAACAGAGTGAGACTCTGTCTCAAAAAAAAAAAAAAACCCACTGATGTCATCAGTCCTAACCTCCGTGTTTCTCCTCTGAGCAGTGAGAGAGCCAGCGGATTCTCCAAAGCCTGCACCCAAGTCCTCTCTGACCACCAACCTCATTCAGAAAGCCAAGCGCCAGGGCAACACCTTCCCGCTCTTTTCTGAAGGACTCACGCGGAACCGAACTGCCCAGGAGAAAGTGGTGGCCTTGGAGCAGCAGGTTCTGATGCTCACCAAGGAGTTAAAATCTCAGAAGGTGAGCTCTGGCCCCGGGAAGGCTGCGGGCTCCAGGGGACCCCTCCAGATCTGGAGCCTTTTGGACAAGCTAGACAGGATGCATTCACCCATTAGCCCGGCTGGGCACCAGCCAGTCTGTGGTCTTTAAAGGCCAAACTGCAGAAGACTGGAAATGTGCTGTTGATTATCAGGAACATGCTGTCGTTCAAAGTAGGTGACAAAAGGCCACCAAGAGCAGGTGTCTCTGGAGTCCTACTTTAATAATTGTCTCTTGGACCCCCTCTGGAGGGCCACGCATGGTCTCAGCCTACACCCAAAAAAGGACTGTATTTGGAGGGGGGTGATCTGTAGGCAGGGTCACAGGAGGGGCTGCCGACAGAACTGGGGGATCTTTAACTTGGCAGCTGATGGCTGGGTGCAAATATCTGAAGGACAGTCCCAGGACAAAGAAAATAGGCAGTGTCTGTGTTGTCCCAGGGCTGACCCAGACCAACATGGAACAGTGTGATAGGGAGGAAGATTTGGGCTTAATATAGCAAGAAGTTAATTACTAGAGTTACAAAAAGAAAGAGATGGTCCTTGTAGAAAACAGATCTCATACACACAGACATTAAAATCATTCAAAAATCCTTCAACCCAGAGAGTGAGCCATATTAGAATCCAGGGGCTACCTCACCGTAGTAGGGACAGTCACAAGGCAGGGATGGCAGGGGCAGCCCCTCTTTTGCGTAATAAAAGCACTTACTTGTGCACTGTGGTTACCGTAGATCCCAAGGGCGTGGCCTTGGGGTGCCGCCAGTGGCGGGCTCCCTTCCCTCTGAGAAGGCCTGAGCTATTGTGTTTGCACTTTGGCTCCCCAGCCTCCTGCTCCGCTTCCTGACCCTCGCTCCAAAGGTCATAGGCTAGGGAGGTGGGGTGTGTACTCTATTTACTTCCGAATATTCTCCTGTACATTTTTTTTCCTTTTTGCCCTGTTTTTGGAGAAGACAGCCCAGAACAACACTCTCCCTACCTGGTTTTGCCCCTTCTTTGCCTTTCCTGCCCCGAAGAGGCGCTGACCACTGTTAACCGGTCTCAGGAGAACTGGCAGAGACCTCATTCTTGGCAGCTCAGGGATTGTGTTGAATGAAGAAGCAACTGGTGATTAGAGTTCTCAAAGGAGGGGGCTCACTCATTCATACCTTCTCAATCCGTGTGTTTATTCACCAAGCATTTATTTATTCATTTACTTTATTTATTTTTAGAGAAGTGATCTCTCTCTGTCACCAAGGCTGGAGTGCAGTGACACGATCGTAGCTCGCTACTGTTTCAGGCTCCCGGGCTCAAGCCATCCTCCCTCTTAGAGTGGAAAGGCTAGTAGGTGCTCAGGGTGTGGGTGGAGAAAGATCTCTCACAGCAATTAAGATATAAAAGTAAAATGTATTTTATCTTCTTAGAAGAGAGAGAGAAAGAGAAAGAGAGGGGAAAAAGAAAATGGGGGGAAGAGAGCAGGGAGACGGCGTGGCACCCCAAAGAAAGAGAAGGGGTGCCAGCAGCGAGGCCAAGTGGCTCACTGATTTTAAGAGGGACTAAGAGAGAAAAAAATAGTGCTGGCTGTCGGCTGATAACAAACGTGGCTGCAGGTAGATAACAAAAAGTGCAGGGATGTCAAAGTCCAGGACTTGGTTTCCTGCCTTCCTTGGAGACAGGATCATCACAGGAGATGTGACTGTCCTCGAGGTATGGTTGAGGCTATAGCTCATTCTTCTGCCGTTTACTCAGGAATTCTGTAAAAGCAGATTCTCAAAAAAACAATTTTGAAAAAAAAGAGATTTACATCTCTTTTCCGTCCATTCAGCTCTGTTCAGAAGTTGTGCAAAACAGAACTCCTGCAGGGTGCCTGTTAGCGAGAGAACTCATAGGATTGATCTTTAACTGTTACTGGGGAAATTGTAGGATTAGGTATTTTCCTGTTATTTTTGCAAGGCCGCCTCTTTCGCTCCCACCTTCGCCTCCCAAAGCGCTGGGATTCTAGGTGAGAGCCGCCGCGCCCAGCCCCGTCGTTATTAAGGCTGTGTTATGCGCACATGGCGTTCTGGGTTCGGGAAAGAACAGTGAGCCAGAGGCACAGGCCCAGCCCTTACCGCGCTTACCTTTCACGGCAGAGACAGGCATGAAGCAAATCCACACCCAAACGCGTAATTACACGTGAAGTCCCTGTCGTGCCACTCAGCACCCCGGCTATCTTTTCCTTTCGGCATCTTAGTGTTCCTGTTGGGGGGCTGCTGGACACCCTGAGAGCTGAGAGGGCGTTAACTGAGCCAGAGCAGCCACCCGGGCCCTGGACTAGTGTAGCTTCAATCCCAACCCGAACCCAGAAAGGGAAAGAAATCCTCCTTTCCCCTCATCTCCCATTCTTCCCAGAGTATGTGGGCAGCCTCCTTTGACTCAGCCTTTCTCTCTGAGGCATTAGGAATTGTCACATGAAGTAGAAAACTCCTGGGAGAGCTAGACTTCATTTAGGTTTGCTCCTGAGTGCCGTGCGCCCCTGGAGGACGCACCGTTCTCCAGTAATGAAGGCAAGAATCTTGGTGTATAATAAGGGTTGCCCAGGCTGTTGACAGCTCCGATACATTCAGAGTGAAAATGTCAGGAGAAAGTTGTGCAAGCACTAAAGAATCTGGATTTTTTTTTATCAGGCTACTTTAAAGTAAACCTCAGCTCTGTGTCCTGGGGCAGATGGTCCAGAGGAGAATGAGTCTTGTGGCTTAGCCTTTGACAATGTGAGTGGATTTGCATGCCCTCTGACCCTCTCACAAACACACTTTAGTCTTCAGGGTGACTCAGAGCACAGGCCTTTAAATGAGACAGCACAGGCCCAAATTCTGGCCCTGAGCAAGTTTCTTAGTCTCTCTAAGCCTCAGTTTCCTCTTCTACAAATGGAGTTACAGCCGTGTTCACTGGAGAGGCCTGTGCCCGGACTCAGAAAGCCCTGTGCCCGGACTCAGAAAGCCCAGAGCCTGGCACGCAGCAGCGGCCCACCGGGCGCAAGCTTTAGTGATGTGGGCTGTTACCGCGGCGTTCCCCACCCTCATGCTCTTTCCTTCCTGCCTTCCGGGGAGGGAGGCACCCCTCCGAGGGGCTCCGAGGCAACATGGAAGGGAGCCCAGCAGTGCCTCCAGCAACTGTACTCGTGGGGTCTTAGTGGTGGGGGAGCTCACGTCTGCATTCCACCTTAGGAAGCGGGGAACCTCAGCTCCCTAACTCTAGGCTTTCACTTTAGCCCAGATACCCAAACCAAAGAGAGGAAGGAGAAAGAGACTGACTCTTGGCCCAGACATGGGACAGAGGAAGCCAGGACAGACAGGACAACCTCTGGGTTCCCACTGGTGCCCCAGGCACTCAGAAATGCTCCTCGGAAAGTCTCTGTCCATCTGAGGCCCTCAGAGTCCAGGCCGTCCGCTGGGAGAGTGGCCCCCTGGACTCCCAGGGGCTACATCTGCAAGACACCTCCCTGTGTCTCTTCAGTAGGAAGGCACCATCTTGCTACCCCAAGCTTCAGGAGGACATGGGAATTCCTTTGCCAATGGCTTTAGTGACCCTTCAAAATTTGTACCTCAAACTCTGTTAGATGCTGTCGAGGGCACACTGAGGCTGAATCTGTCCTCGGGAACCTCACCATTTAGAGGGGAAGAGAAGATGGGAGCACAGGAACTGCGAGGATGCGGTGTGGCCCAGCGCTGTGCCGAGGCTTTCTGTGCGTTTTCTCTAGTCCTTACAGCAGTTATCATCCCCCTTTCCTGAAGAAGAAACTGAGGTTCTGATTTCCTGCATTCCTAGGGTCTCCCAGGGGCCAAGCCAGGGTTTGAGGGAGTGACTTGCCCATGGGCACACAGCTGCAGAAGCCAGGACTGGGGCCCTGGTCTCCTCTGTTTCCTCTCCTCTGTGATGTCACGGCCAGGGCTAGTAGCAGACACAGGCACCAGAACTGATCTTTAGAAAAAAGTGAGCACACCACTCCCTGCGCCTCCCTGCTGTCACAGTAAACCACAGGCCAACTCTGACACCCATTAGGCGCTGTCTCTCCCGGCACCCGCAGCACTGGCCCCGCAAGAGATTTGGACTCCCGGAGAGAGCACCAGATGGCTGATTGGCCGGGAGGCTCAGACCCTCCGCTGACAAAGTGGCACCCAGCCTGAAGACCGTCTGCCCCGGCAGATGGAAGGCTGTTGTCTGTGGTGATGTTGGCCATCTGTTGGCTGCCAGGAATGATGAACCCCTCCGGGACCCTGCCTGGGGCCCTCCGGGGCCACCCTAGCATGATCAGGATTACTGGGGAAAGGCAAGTCATTTGTTTGGGAAACTTGGTGCGGGCAACGTGTGGCCTCTCCCTTCCCTGGAACACCAGCCAGAGACTTCAGGGTGTATGTCCCCGGCCCTGGGCCTGACACCATGGAGGGAGGGTTGCGAGGGACCTTGGCCCTTTCAGCCTGGGAAAGGACTCTGGGCACACTTTCTCTGCATGGAGTAGGGGCCTTTGTATCCTTTTTAATTACGAGTAGTCGGAGGTTCAGTGAAGTGACCACCCTCTTAGATGCACCCCTGCAGATCTGGAACAGGACCTGAGGTCTGTGTGACTCCAAAGCCGGAGCATAATGTCCTCAAGGTTCATCCATGCTCCTTTTTAAGGCTTAATAATATTCTATTGTGTGTATATACCACATCTTTTTTATCCATTCATTGGTCAGTGGACATTTGGGTTGTTTCCACCTCTTTGGTATTGCGAATAATGCTGCTATAAACATAGGTTATTTCCGTTTTTAAAAAGAAGTTGATAATCCATGAACCACACAGCACGGAGAAGTGAAAGGATCCTGGATTAGGAGTTGGGCACCATCTGTTGGAGTCTAGTTTTCCCACACGATCCACCAGCTCCCTTTAGTCCTCCCCCTTCTCCTTCCTTGGGCTTCAGGCTCCCCATGTGACAGCAAGGCCACTGGACAGGAAGGTCCCCCAGGGTCTTTCCAGCCTCTAGGCTTCCTGAATCCATAATCCATTCCCACTCCTCTCTCGTGCCCACTGAGCTTCCCTCCCCTTCCCTGGCTCTCTGCCCCCAGCCTATCTCCTGTGGTGCAGAGGTTCTCGGGGTGGGCAGGGAGCCTCCTGGGCTGGCATCTTGGTCTTGGGTTTTGAGAGCCAGATGGGGGAAGAAGGAGAAAGAGGTAGTGAAATGAGCTTTCCTTGGGGGAAAGACACCCATGGGATTCTGCTCCTAGGGCAAGTCTGAACAGTGGTGTCTGTTCGTTATTTCACCGGGCAGTTACCCAAGGTAATCTTCAAATCTCAGAAAATGGTCTAGGCTCTGGTCATCCTGGAGCCACAGGAATGTTAATCTGTCTCAGCCGAGGCCTGGGAAGCTCATTCCAAACATTCCAGACATGTTCCTTTGGTTTATACTCATTGTCCTGTCCCCACCCCACCTGCCTGCCACACCCCAGGGCTCCCACAGTGCTGCACTAGCTCATCCCTTCCAGGTCTTTGCTGGGGCTGTTGATGCTGAGTCTGGAAGGCCCCCTCTTCACCTCCCACCCGCTGCTTGACCGTCTCTGGCCCTTCTGTCTTCATGGCTTAGTCTAAACTGCTCTGCCTTTCTGCAGAGTGTCCTGGTCTTCCCCCAACCCGCACCCCAGGCAGAAGTTGGTGTTTCCCCACTCTGGGCCCCCACAAACACCCTTGCTCCCGCGGTAAATCATTCCATTGCTGTGGGTCACCTTTGCTCCCGCCAGTCCTTGCGGTCCTTGGAGGCAGGAACTGTGACCAGTCCCTCTCTGGGCCCCAGCTGCTGGCACAGGGCCTGGCACTGAGTGGTGCTTGATAAAGTTTGGACGGATGGGTGGGTGAATGGGTGGAAAAGAGGACCAGAGAAGGGATGATCACTAGTACCCAGGTTTCAGAAGATGCATGCCAACGTGGTCTTGTCATTAGCTTCTCAAATAAAGTCATGATTTTTGGCAGTTCTCCAAAGTGGAATTGTTCTTAACAAATAACCCTACCCAGCTGATCCATTCATTTAAAATGCTTTGGCGTGTACAGTCAACATGTCTTTAGGAAACCATGTTTTTCCAAATGAGACTGGCACAGCGCAGGGCAAGGTGGCCTCAAAGCACCACCTGTCTGGGGTGAGGTCCACGTGAGCCTGGCTGCTGGGCTGCCCGGCCGCTGGTGTTCTGATCCTGCCCCTGAATGAATTCACACCCCTGCTTTGGGGCAGGACAGGCCTGAGTTCTGGGAAGATTCGAGGCTTGAAGGCACAGGGAGCTGAGCAGACCTTGAGTTTGCACAGGAATCAATTGCCCCTGCCAGGGGAAAAATCCAGGTCTTGTCACTGAACTTTCTGGTGCTTCCTTCCGCCAGCCTTGCGGGCATCATTTGGCGGGCCGAGGGGGCTAGGGACAGACAGATTGAGTGAGGCTGTCTCTGTGTGGCTGTGCATGGGGATTGCCAGTGTGTTTCCTCTCTAACGCTGCCTCAACTTGATTGGTCTGCCTGTTTGGATGCTATATTGAGAAGGATTCTGAGGCCCCAAGTAGGCTTTGCAGGGACTATGGAGATTAACTAGTAACGTCTGCCACAGGGGTGAGAGGGAAGAGTAATGCCACGTGGCTTCTACCCTGGTTTTATCACTGACCAAGCACACACAGGCTTGGAATCTGGATAACTGGGATTGAATTCCACTCTACTCTGCCGGGTCTCAGTTTGTTCATCCCTGAAATGGACATGTACACGTCAAGGTATGGGCTCAGCTACAGTAACAAAGAAGTCTCACAGTACCATGGCCTTAAACAAATGAGAAGTTTATTTCTGTCTCACATTAAGGAATCCCCAGGTAGGTGGACAGCTCTGAGCTGGTGGGGCAACTCTGCCTTCCTCAACATGGACCTTCTGCTTGTGGGTCCAAAGGTGGCTAGTTCTTGCCACTTCCCAGCCAGAAGCAAAGGGAGCTGGGCCAGGGGAGTGTGGGCCCGGTGGTTTAAAAGCTGCCCGCATCACTTTTCATTTCCCATTTAGGCAGAATAGGCACTTGGCCACACCCAGCTGTGACTGGCTGGGAAATGGAGTCTTGAGCTGGGGATCCCGGGGCCCAGCCAACACCCTCTTGAACAGAGAAAGGAGAAGTGAATGTCGGGATGAGGCGCCCCGGGTGCCGCTGGGCACCTCTCAGGGTGGCCAGGAGAACTGGAGATAACACACGCCCCGCCTCTGGCATCTAACGGGCCTTCCCCACGCTCACAAGACGCTTCCCTGTCCCTGCCCAGGAGCTGGTGAAGATCCTGCACAAGGCGCTGGAGGCCGCCCAGCAGGAGAAGAGGGCGTCCAGCGCATACCTGGCGGCGGCCGCGGACGAGGACCGGCTGGAGCTGGTGCGGCACAAAGTGCGGCAGATCGCAGAGCTGAGCAGGCGGGTGGAGGCCCTGGAGCAGGAGCGGGAGAGCCTGGCGCACACGGCCAGCCTGCGGGAGCGGCAGGTGCAGGAGCTGCAGCAGCACGTGCAGCTGCTCATGGACAAGAACCAGGCCAAGCAGCAGGTCATCTGCCAGCTCTCTGAGAAGGTCACCCGGGACTTCATACGCCCCCCTGACCAGCCCTCTGTCCCCGCTGACGCTGCTGACAGGGACT
The DNA here is from genome assembly GCF_000956105.1 of Propithecus coquereli. Classification (NCBI taxonomy): domain Eukaryota; kingdom Metazoa; phylum Chordata; class Mammalia; order Primates; family Indriidae; genus Propithecus; species Propithecus coquereli. Next base: position 939,938 of record NW_012136969.1, on the reverse strand, counting down.
TCCTGAGCCAGCAGGAGAGGCTAGAGCACCTGAAGGTAGGGGCCCTGCCTCCGGGGCCTGGCGCCAGTCCTCCCCTGGGTCCTCGGGAGGGGTGTGCTGTCCACCCTAGGGTTCTCTAGGTGGTGTGAGGATGGCCCTTTATCCTGGACGATGCACACTGGACTTGGGTGTTCGTGGAAGCACTACTCTATGCTTCCTCACTTTCTTCGCCAGAAAGCCCAGTGCCGTTTGACCTTGATGTCCTGGCCTGCTGAAAAGTAAGGCTGTCTCTAGAGTATCAAGGTAGAGATGAAAGAGCCCAAGACCAGCTGAGTCTGGGGTCTGGCCGGTCAGCCTCCTTTACTACCATCCCGATGCCCCCACGACCCCCAGGGTGACCCCCCCACCAGCATTTCTGCACACAGTACCAGTGACCTGCAGCTGGCTGGGGCTTGCTCACGGTAATGGCAATAATCTCTGCTCCCGTTTATAGAACTTACGGAATGTTTACCGCGTGCCAGGCCCTGTCCTCAGTGCTCTACTTGTGTCCTCTCCTTTAGTCCTTGCTTCAACCCTAGGAGGCAGTCACTTGTTTGCGCCCCACTCTACAGATGCAAATTTTGAGGCTGGGAAAGGTTAAGGATCTTGCCCAAGGTCATGTGCTGAGGAAGGTGGGGAGCTGGAATTAGGGGAGGCTCAGATCCACCGACGAGTCTGCCTGCTCTGCTGCCTCTCCTGGCTACTGCCGCCACCCTACTCCCCCTTCCCTCCCCGACTCTGTCCCTGTCTCTCCGCAGGCTGCCGTGTCTCACAGGGACCAGTGGCACCACAGGGGCAGGAACTTTACTTGAGGCATGTCACCTGCTGTGGGCTGCAGCCTCCTTTCTAGATGGTGCTGACAGGAGCTGCACCACCCGGAGGCCCGAGGCTGGGGAGGGCGCTCCCTGCCCCCACGGGGCCTAGAGCAGTCATGTAACCAGGGCAGTCCTGCCCTAGACCCTGCCATTCAGAGCCACATATGTGCAGTCATGCACTGCACAATGGTGTTTGTTTTTTTTTTGTTTTTTTTTTTTTGAGACAGAGTCTCACTGTGTTGCCCGGGCTAGAGTGCCATGGCATCATCCTAGCTCACAGCAACCTCAAACTCCTGGGCTAAAGCAATCCTTCTGCCTCAGCCTCCCGGGTAGCTGGGACTATAGGCATGCGCCACCATGCCCGGCTAATTTTTTCTATGTATTTTTAGTTGTCCAATTAATTTCTTTCTATTTTTAGTAGAGACGGAATCTCACTCTTGCTCAGGCTGGTTTCAAACTCCTGAGCTCAAACAATCCACCCGCCTTGGCCTCCCAGAGAGCTAGGATTACAGGCGTGAGCCACCGCGCCCGGCCCACAGTGGTGTTTTGGTCGATGAGATTATAAAGGAGCTGTAAAGTTCCTATGACCTAGTGACATGGTAGCCATTGTAACATTGTAGCATACACGTTGCCCTTTCTATGTTTAGATGTGTTTAGATACACAAATACCACCGTGTTATCCTTGCCTCCCGTGTTCAGGACAGGGACATGCTGGACAGGGTGGTAGCCTAGGAGCAATAGGCCTAGGTATGCAGTAGGCTACACCACCTAGGGCTGTGTAAGTCCACTCTATGGTGTTCGCACAACAACACAATTGGCCAACAATGCATTTCTCAGAGCAGATCCCTGTCATTAAGCCACACGTGACCGTCCATGCCTACATATAATCTTGGGAACTCCTGTGCTGCGGTATCAAGGAACTGCTGGGTGTGGGAGGTGGAGAAAGAAAAGAAAAAAGAAATCAGGAAGCTTTTGGGAGAAAAGCTCTCAGTAGGCAGCTCTGACCAGTGGCCACTGCCCAAGCTTTGCAGCCACACGGGCTCGTGTCTTACTAGCTATGTGACCCTGGGCAAGTTATCTCACCTCTGTATAAAAGGGCCCAACCGGTCCTGCCTCACAGGGTTGTTAGAAGGATAAAGGAAGAGGACACGAAACCCAGGTCCCCTTCCCTTTGTTTCAGCAAACACTGAAAAACCACATAACCAGTTGCTGAATCTTTTCCCTTATTTAGTCTGAAATCAGAGATTCTTTTGGGTTAAAACAAAACCAAACCTTTCAAAGGCAGACGGAGCTAGGTGTTGTCAGAGAGCTACCAGTCCTCCGCACGGCAGGCAGTGAGCACTGCTTCCCACCTGTCCTGCGCCAGCCCAGAGCCTTCCTCTTCTCTCCGCCCATCCTGCTGGAATCCACTATTCAAGACCCAGTAGAGTGGCCGGGATGTAGAGGTCAGAGAAATAGGTCAGCCGGGTGGCTCCAGACTGCCCAGAGAGCTGATTGTAATCGTGGGCTCACCTCGGAGACTGAGTGTGTCCCTGAATTTACATGCTCAGGAATTTATAATATTTTATCAGCAAAGCCAGATATGAGGAGACTCCGGGTGTGGATTCACATTAACCAAACATACATTTCCACGTGCTCCTCGGAGGCCCAGTGTTTTGTGCTTGGAAGAGTTGTATGTACTTGGTGTTCCTTATTTTCTAGCTTTTAGAAGATTCATCAAACCTCCATTGTCTTTCAGTTTGGAGAGAGAGTGTTCACGTTTCTTGCTCGCCCTGTGAGTGAGGACACCCAACTTTAGGGAAATGCCCCCTTGTTACTGAGACTGTCGTTTTGGAAATAGGATCATTGACCTCTTGAATATCAAAGCTGGGAGGACTGGGCAATCTCGTCTGCTCCCTCATTTTCCGGCAGGGACAGCTGAGTTGGGGAGAGGGAAGGACTGACCCAGGGCCAGGCAGCACGGGCGGCAGGGCTGCAGCTACAGCTGGGCCTCCCACGCCAGGCCACTGCCTTCCACACTCGAGCACAGGGCCTCGTCCACGGGCACGTCCCAGAGAATTCCAGGTTCCTGATCCCTGCAAAGGCAGGCAGGCAGGCTCTCCTCTCGCCTGTCCCCCTTCTCTGCTGTGTTTTCCTTTTTATTGTTCCACTGGTGACTGTCATGTGACTTTTCTCTTCTCTGAGATTTCTCTTTTTCCTCCCTACAGTTCTGAGCCAAGAAGAGCACTCAAGGTAGGGCCATGAGCTGAATGGGAAGGGGCAGTCACATCCGCCTCCCTGTCTGGCATGTGTGTGCCTTCCCTGGGGCTGGGAGCAGGGTACCTTAGGTGACAAAAGCCTTCTTTCCAAAGCCTTGGGAATACCCAAGAGCAACTCCAGGCCTGGGGTGGTAACAGGGAGGCAGGACCTGAAGTGTCTGGCGCAGTCTCCAGTGCTGGAGTCGGGGCTGTTGCTTAGCGGTGAGCACCAGCCGTGGCTGCACACAGCTGGCTTTGGATCCTGGCTCCCTGCCAGCCCGGACCGAGGGGAACTTACCTTCTCTGGGCTTGTTTCCTCATCTGTGGAATGGCAATTGTAGTCCTTTACTTCTTATCCGCAGCACGGTGGTAAAGATTAAATTGAACAAAATAACCAATGCCAGGGTGATGGGCCTGCTCACAGCAGGAACTCAGGTAATGGCAGATCCTTCCCTCCCTTGCCGGGGGGCTCGTTGCATTTTCCCAGGCTTTGGAAGAGTTGCAGCAGCAGGGGGGCAAATGACCTGGAGGGACAGTGTGGGAAATGGGGGAGAGCTCAGTGAGGGAGAGGACACGCACACTGCACTTGCCACATGCCGGCCACCTTCTAACCCTTTTGCGTATATCAACTAGGTGACTCCCCTAGCAACCCCTTGATGTCGTGCTGTTTTCATCCTCATTTTCCAGATGAGGGTTGAGGCACAGAAAGGTAAAGTGACTTGTCCAGGGACTCGGTGGTTAAGACAGGATTTGCATCCGGGCAGCGCGGCCCCAGCGTCCCTGCCCCGACCTCCAGGCAATGCCAGCATCGTCTTCGATGTGCTGTTATCATGCTGTCTGCCGAGTGGGAGAGGCCACACAAGCCCACGTGCATTCAGCAAGGAGGCTTCAAAGGACAACCCTTGAAGGGTGGGGACTAGAGTTTTGGCATCCCGGTGGGTTCCAGCTGCGAGGGAGCTCAGAGGGTGCCTGGCAGGAAGTCCCATGGTTGGGACTTCAGAAGCAAATGGACCTAGGCTCAGTCGCCCTCTGCCTTATACTGGCTGTGTGGCCTTGGGCAAGCTGCTTCCCCTTTCAGAGTCTCTGAGACCACATCTGTGTTCCCAAGAGCCATAAAAGGCATTCCTTCCGGGGTTGCTGGGAGGATTAAACGAGATAATGTGCTCAGAGTATAGTGTCATGAGGTGATGCCAGGGTGATGCAGGGAGCCTCGCAGCCTCTGTGTTCATGAGTTTTCTAAATCTCCAGGCACTGAAATGTAAGTCTCTCCTGGGAGCAGGGAGTGGTCCTGGAGAATCCTGAACCACAGGAGGTTGGTCCTTGTACCGCCAGTCTCCCCGCCCCTGCCACATAAGCACGAGGAAATGGGAGTCCCAGGGGAAGCAGGCAGAAACTTGCCCGGAAGAGCACTGGCACACACGGACAGCATTTCTGAGAGGCAGAGAGCCTGGGTTTTGATCTGGGGCAGCGACGTGGTTGGAGAAGAAGGGGACGGGGCCAGGGAGCTGGAACTGCCTGGGTCCAACCAGGAGAGAGCAGAAGGCACGCTTAGCTGGAGCACAGCCTCTTGGCCTAGGCACCACGGGAGCCCCACTGAGTGGTGAGAGGCCACAAGATGAGGTCAGCCTGGGCCGTTCATTTCCAGCCACAGGAGCCCTGGGAACAGGCCCTCTCAGCAGGTCGGCGTCTAGGTGGAGGGCAGCAGACCCTGGGCATGCATTGGAGCTTCTGGGCTGGGAGGACCTTGGGGATCATCTTGGCCAGAGTGAAGACCCACCCGGTGGGGGGGCCAGGACTGCCTGTAGGCAGTGGACACATGGTGTGATGTTCTGCATTTCCAGATAAATCAGGGCCTGTCCAAGGTCATCCCTGCTACAGCACCTCTTGCACTCACCTACAGCCCAGCACGTTTTTCAGAGTGGGAGAGAAAGGGGTTACGTTTCAGCCAGTAGATACCCTGGAATCATTCACTATAGCTGTGAGCACGTATCATGTGACTGAATGGCTTCTGTAGTATCCACCCCAGCAGAATAAAGATTGAGAGCTCTTGTTGTAGTTGATCCTTCTCTGAGGCTCAGGTCCCTGCTTGAACCTTCCCAGTGCTTGTCCAGCTTCTCCTTGTATGCCCCAGCAGCAAGGCAGCTCACTCCCTCATACGAGACATCTTACAAAGGGAAAACTCGGAGATGTTCATCACACCATTATTCATAACTAAAAGCCAACTGAAAACACCCAGGGCTCAAACTAAAAAAGCAATGGCAAAAGGATTATAGGTAAGTTATGGCAAACTCACCCAATAGAATCATCCTCAGACATCAGAAAAGATCATTGGGAAACTTGTGGCAACAGAGAGGAGCATTTACATAGTGACACTGAGTAAAAACATGTCCACAGTATGATTGTAAATATATGATAAAATAGGTTGATTTTAAAAACAAACACTGCTTGAGCAGTTGTTATGTTTTGATTCCTGTACTTAGTATTATCACACATTATCTCATTTACTCTCCCAGCTGCCCAGTAGGGTACTTGGTACTTCCCCCTTTTACAGATGAGGAAACAGAGGGTCAGAGTGGTTCAGTGTCCTGCCTTAGTCCTCCCAGCCAGGCTGTCGGACCCAGGGCTTGAAGTCAGGCCTAGCACTCTCTCCACCACATCATGCTGACATCAGGAATAGAGAAGGGGGCCATGGGTAATTCTATTTCTTTCAGACTTCCTTTTCTGTTGCCATTATTGGAAATTTCTAAAGGAGGCTTTGACAGCTCCTTTGAGGGTGTGACCCCCCAAGACCAGGGAGGTGTTTGTGTACAACTCATAAGATGCTGTACTCTCTTCTCCAGGATGACATGGAAGCTTACCGGACCCAGAACCGCTTCCTGAACTCCGAGATCCACCAGGTCACGAAGATCTGGAGAAAGGTGGCGGAGAAGGAGAAGGCCCTCCTGATGAAGGTGCGAGTTGGGAGCCCCGCCCGGGCCGTCTGCATTCCCGGCCACCCATCTGGTCGCACACTGCCCGCCCCGTCTCACTCTCCTCATCACTTGTCTGCATCCCCTCTGGACTGAGCCCCTGTGAGCAGGGCCCGTGTCAGTTCTTCTGTCTGCTCGGCAGTGTTCACTGGGCAGTGTTCACTCGGTGGCTGTGGGTGCAGAGACCAGTAAGCCTGGTTCCTGCCCCCAAGGAGGGGCAGACTAGTGAGGGAGTTGAACATGAGCAAGATGAATAGGGCTCTCCGTATTCATCCAGATGAATAGGGCCCCCAGGGAGGAAGGAAAGTCAGGGAGGGCTTCCTGGAAGAGGTGCCTTCTGAGTTAAGTCCTGAGAGTTAGTGTTATCCAGGCAACCCATGGAGAAAGGGCTTGGAGGAAGAGAGACAGCGTAGTAAAGACCTGCAGCCTGAGGCGGGGAGCAGGGCTGGGGAGGGAGAGACGTGAGGCTGGAGCTGAGGAGTTTGGAGCTTACTCGGAGGAAACTGGGACTTGTTGAAGGATTTAGAGTGGAGGAGAAGACTGCTGTGACTGCGTGGGGTGGGTGGGCCTGGAAGGGGGTGGGCCTGTTTGGAGTCTATAGCAGGAGTCCCTGAGGAGGGTGTGGGTGACAGGACTCAGGAAGAGCCCTGGTGAGAGAGATGGGAACCAGGCAGGACAGGCAGGACAGAGGATGGCTTGGAGTTGGTGACCTGGGCAGGGGTGCAGCAGAATTGCAGCCTTGACCCTAAGGTCCCCCCACCTCCCGCCACCCCAGGATGAGACAGGAGCCAGGGCGGCCCAGGGGTCATTAAGCAAATTTTTACTGTCCCCATCTCACAAAAAGAAAACAAGGAGGTGGCCTGAACTGCCTGGCACCGTCCAGCTTGTATAAATAGAAACACAAAAGTTCAAGGGAGCGGGGCATGTGGTGGGAAGCGTCCCAGGCAAGGGAAGAGGGTGGGTGCATGCATGAAGGCCTTGAAGTCGGGGGGATGTGATGTGTTGGAGGAACAGAAAGAGCCCACATGGTGGCAGCAAGGGCACAAGGGCAGTGTCCATCCCCTGGGCAAATGCTCTGTCACTCTACCCACAGAGAGTTTGCTCTGTGCCAGCTCCCCTGGGAAGAGCTTTCATATATCAGCTCTTCTGATCTTTGCCAGAATCCTGAGGCAGACTCTGTATTAGCCCCATTTTACAGATGGATGAACTAAGGTTATGTAAGTTGCCACAGGTCACACAGCTAGCCGTGGCTGAACCAGGATGGTACTGTAGGCCATGCAAGAGCCTGTATTCTCCCTGTGCACCCTTCCCCTCTTTCTTCCGAACCAGCTCCAGCCCTGGGCCTGGTCCCCTCTTGCCTGCCTTGCTGGAAACCACTGGATTCAAGGCCCATCTCCCTTCCCTTGTACAAAGCGGTGGGATTTGGGAGTCAGGGCACACGAGGGTAGTGCTGCCCTAAAGCTGTGGGGCAGCCCAGGCCCAACCAGGTGGCCTGACCAGCGTGCCTCTCCCTCTTGCAGTGCGCCTATCTGCAAGCCAGGAACTGCCAGGTGGAGAGCAAGTACCTGGCGGGGCTGCGAAGGCTGCAGGAGGCCGTGGGGGCCGAGGCCAGCGAGTGCGTGGAGCTGCTGAGGCAGCTCACCCAGGAGGCGCTGCAGTGGGAAGCCGGCGAGGCCTCTGACGGCGTGGAGATGAGCCCCATCAGGTGAGCCCAGGTGGCCGGTCCCTGCTGGCCGTGTGCGAGCACCACATAGCTGTTACCGCCTCTGACCTCCGGATCCCCGGGCGTGTGGTCGCAGCGGAGGCCGTGCAGGCTCAGAGGAGGCAGCCCTTTGCCGTGGCAGACAGCACGTCAGCGCAGACACAGGGCTGCCTGCAGGGCCCCGCTTTTCCCACTCGTCCAGGTCGCACAGACGTGTTTGTCAGGGGAGGAGGGGACACAAGCCGCTGCCGCCTCTGCGCCAAGCCCTTTCTGAGCACAGTGGACACAGTGGTTAAACATGACGGAAAGGAGCGTGGCTGTGCTCGAAGGCCCCTGGAGGCTGGGTGGCCCAGTGGCAGGAGCCCAGGCTCTGAAGCCAGACCTGGCTCCCTTGCTGTGTGACCTTGGACAAGTCTCTTTACCTTTCTGAGCCTCATACTCAGTCTCCATAGATGTAGGCTAAGAGCCCTGCTTTGCAGGATCATTGGGATTAAATGAGATGGCACATGCAGGGCACATAGTAGGGATGAATAAATGTTGAATAAATGTGAAAGGCCATCTGGAATGAGTCCCCAGCTGTCCCACCTCTGCTTGTCATTGGTGCTGTCTGTCCCCCATCCATCCTTGGGCTTAGCGGCTGTGGTAAGTGGGTTCTGTGTTAGCAGTGCAGGACTCCTTGGGCCTAAGGCTGCGTGGAATAATAAGAGGGTTGTTTATATTTGCACAGAATGAGTGAGTGAATACCTCTTAAGCACTTACTGTGTACCAGGCGCTATCTGGGGCCCCAGCAGCTTACAACAGAGGATCTCACTGGGTCTTCATGAGGCAGAGCAGGGGTTCCTACACCCATTACACAGATGAGCAAACTGAGGTTGGGAGAACTGAAGTCATGTGTCCTGAGCTGCATGGCTAACCTTCCACGAAGCCAGGGCAGGAACCTGGCCCAGGGTCCTCCTCCCTCCCACTGCCCCTTATCTGGGGCAGGGCTCTGCAAGGCTTTGCTAAGGTGGGCTTTTTTTTGGCAGTGAGTATGATGAATATGGCTTCCTGAGGGTGCCCGACTACGAGGTAGAAGACCTGAAGCTGCTGGCCAAGATCCAGGCGCTGGAGGTGCACTCCCACTACCTGCTGTCCCTCGAGGCTGTGGAGCGGCCGCTGCGGGAACGCTGGGCTGCCCTGGCTGAGCTCGTGCCCTCGGCCGAGCTCAAGCAGCTGCTGCGGGCAGGAGTGCCCCACGAACACCGCCCACGCGTCTGGAAGTGGCTGGTGCACCGCCGCACCCAGCACCTACACACTCCCGGCTGCTACCAGGAGCTGCTGAGCCGGAGCCAGGCCAGCAAGCACCCTGCTGCCCGCCAGATCGAGCTGGACCTGAACCGTACCTTCCCCAACAACAAGCACTTCACTTGTCCCACCTCCAGCTTCCCCAACAAGCTCCGCCGGGTGCTGCTGGCCTTCTCCTGGCAGAACCCCACCATCGGCTACTGCCAGGGCCTGAACAGGTGAGCAGCTATAGCCTAGTAAGGGCGTGGCCCTTACCTTTCAGAGCACTGCTCTGTCTCTTGGAGCCTCCCAAGAACCCCGAGACGTGAGCCCAGGATGCTTGGTCCCCACTGGACAAATGGGGACAGGCAGGTGAGAGGACATGTTCAAGACAGAGATGGGCGAGGCCCCCTGTCCCATGCTCTCTCCTTTGATCTGTGCTCAGGGAGGTGCAACTCACATGGAAAGCATCGTGAATGGTCTGCTGGAGTATATAGTGCATGGCCTGGCTCACATATTGCAGAACGGTAGGGGTCATTTGCTGGAATCATTTGCTTTAAATGAAACCTCCTCAGTGGAGCACAAGGAAAAGGGAGTTTGTAAATGTTACAGAGGGAGCTCACACAAGCCAGGAAAAGAAAATTGAGCTGAGGACCAGCTGGTCATTGGAAGGAAGGCAACTGCTCTGTCCAGCAGCCCCAGGGGCAGCCTTCATACCTAGTCCCTGGGAATGCCATCCCCTCAGGACGTACAGCACCAAGGCACTTGTCTGCAGCCCTCTCAGCGGCTACATGGTCTCTGGCCTCTCCCTCACTCTACATGCCTGCTTCCTTCTCTCTCAGCAAACCAGCCTCTGCCCACTCATTTTTGGGATGTTTAGGGCCCATCACGGTTGCTGGAATGGAGACCTCAGCCCCTGAATGAGATCTTTCAGCGAATCTTCTCACCCCATCCCTCACACACTCAAACCTTGTGTCCCAGTCCTGAATTCCCCAAAGAAGGAATCTGAATGGCCCAGCCTGGAATAATTTCCATTTCTGGTGCATTCAGCAGGGGAGGGAGGAAGGGATTGGGAGTAGTAGATGATGTCACCTGGTTTGTAGGGCTGTCCCCTCCAAGACTGCAGGGGACTGTCCTGGATGCCCCGGGTATCTCAGTAGAGGTTGCATAGTCTGAAATATTTCCCAGAGCAAGTTTTGACTCAATCTAATTTAAACACACATACACTCAGGTAAAATTTACATAAGCCATTCTGCTCTTTTTTCAGACTAAATGGTGTGTGACAGTTATTTAACACGGAATAAACATTCAAATTGTTCTCACTCAAATTTGAATGGTTCTCAAGGGTAGATATTTTTTCCAGCCTAAAATTAGGTGAAATTGAGCATGCATATATACAATTACTGGGACTTAAAAGAGTTAAACTCCAACCATGATGCCTCTCGGTCTAAGCCTCCTTAGAAATTGTGTTCGGATTTCATGCTACTCTAAATGTCTGCTACAGGTGATACCTGTAGAAATTTCATTCATTCAGCAGCCAAGCAAAAGCCTGTGCACTTTTTATCTGTTTGAACATGTTAAAATCCAGAAGGGACAAAATTTGCAAAGCCTCTTTAACATTAGCTATAAAGCAGCTGGAAGCTATGCAATTAGTATGAACAAAAATTTTTACATTTCATGCAAAGGTCAGGTGGGAAGTAACGCTTGATGAGGGCCTCTTGGAGGCCAGGTGCTTAGCATACCTGATGCCATTTATCCTCACGAAAACCCGGTGAGGTGGGCATTGGTTGCCCCATTGTCCACATGACACTAGAGGGCCCAGCGCCTCACCACACATGGTGGCCAAGCCAACTACCAAACCCCAACACTCACTCAGAATGGCAGCAGTGGCAGAGGGTGTGCCAAGGCCTCCCAGAAGCCCTTTTTCCTGCATAGGCGTAACCTTTGTGAGAGCTGCTCTGGAGTTAAGTCTGTGCTGTAGGGGTAGGGGAAAATCCTATAGCAGGAGGGGGACTTGCGACAGCCTCGCAGAAAGAGAGAAACTTCTCCTTGTGTGGAAAGAGGTAGCACACAGGCCGCAGAAGGGGATCTAGGGACAACTGAGACCAAGAGAGGCAGAAAATACCCAGAGGGCGTTTTTTAAATCTCTTTCTCTGAATGCTGTTTTTGCTTAAATCTGATATGCAAGCACAGATAATTGGTATTTATGTAAATATGTGATGGCTTAAAATAGAACGTTATTGTAACAGCAAGCCTGCTCACATGTGCAGCGTATTGGCCCCAAACTCAAGCCTGCAGGCCCTGCACTTGTCTTAGTTGCCATCTAGTGGTGGCCGTTAGAACTGCATGTGTGGTGTCTCAAGATGACAGACTGCTTCCAAGGCAACAAATCCAGCCTGTTTAGACAGTGACAGTTATCATAGTAATGGTCTAATGCTAATTTACAGCAAAAATTTTAAAGCTATTTCCTTGTAAAAATAAGTGCAATTCTTTAAAAGTCGTGTTTTCTTGGCCGGGCGCGGTGGCTCATGCCTGTAATCCTAGCTCTCTGGGAGGCCGAGGCGGGCGGATTGTTTGAGCTCAGGAGTTCGAAACCAGCCTGAGCAAGAGCAAGACCCCGTCTCTACTAAAATTAGAAAGAAATTAATTGGACAACTAAAAATATATAGAAAAAATTAGCCAGGCATGGTGGCGCATGCCTGTAGTCCCAGCTACTCAGGAGGCTGAGGCAGGAGGATCACTTGAGCCCAGGAGTTTGAGGTTGCTGTGAGCTAGGATGACGCCACGGCACTCTAGCCCGGGCAACACAGTGAGACTCTGTCTCAAAAAAAAAAAAAAAAAGTAGTGTTTTCTTGCCCTCATTGACATGCTCCCTCCTTTGCAGGCCTGCTTGCAGTACTGCTGTAGCCTGAGCAGTTAGTTAGTAAGCCCTAGCACCCAGCCTCGGATAATGGACCTTTTAGTGTGTGCAGAAGTCTAAACCAATGCTGGCAGCCAACTCCTAGACTGAGGACATCCTGAGGCTCAGGGGGAACAGGGTTGGGAGGATGGAGAGCACCAGCCTGGACTTTGGGAGTGCTGAGTTCTGTTTCCACCCTGCCACCAGCAGACTGTGATCTTGAGCAAGTCACTTCTGCTTTCTGGGCCTTGGTTTTCCCATCAGTGCAATAAGGAGTTTGTTCAAACCAGAAATGACGAGTAGGAGGCAGCTACCTGGAGCCTTGTCTTGAGTGATTTTCTGAGGCAGCCTCCGGACCAGGGGGAAAGAGTGCCATGACCAATTAGTTACGTCTTCCCTGGGCATAGACAAAGGGAATGTTGCCGTGATCTATTGGTTATGTCTGCTCTGGGCACAGACAAAGAGAGTGGTGGCTAGAATACCTCACATTTGCTATCCTTGAACTCAGTGATTCTGGAGGTTCCCTCCCCTGCAGCTCTGAGAGGGCAGAGCCTCCTATTTCCAAGGAGTTCTGTGACTATTCTTCTCTTCACCCACTCAGCTCAGACTCCTGAAGGTTTGTACAAATATTTGAGCCAGAGTGGAGAGAAATTCCTTCCCAATCTACCGGAGAAAGAGAAGGGATTTATTTTCTTGTCTTTTGAGATTTGACCCTGTTTCTAAGAGTCATGAACCTCAGAAGAAGGTGGAGATCATGAATCCAATCCAGTGAGAACCCAGAGAAGGATAAATATCTGGACTATGAAATATGCTCTTTACATGCACAGAGAGTCTGAGGCTTCAAATGCTGTAAAGCGACACCTCCCTGAGGCTGCCCTGAGTACTGGATCCCTAGGCCTCGGTGGGCGCAGCGCACAGAAGGACCTCCGCGGCCCACTGGGCAGCCCTGGGTTAGGTAGAGTCAGTCACCCGGGGCTTTGTCACTGCAGGGTTTCTCAGAGGCTTTACTAGGACAGTGCACGTCGTGAGCCTCTAAGAGGGGGCTGGAACGTGCGGCATCCCCCACATGTCTTTGAATATGGGACCCTGTGTTCACTTAGCATCTTGGGAAACGTGTTCTTGGATTGGCCGTGGCTGAGAGCTGCCAGGGAAGATGGGAGAAGGAGAGACAACAGCACTTCTCCCAGGAAGACTTCCCTGCTCAGCCCTGGGGGGTTCTTTTTCTCACCCATGATCTCATTAGAGCCTCATGAGAACTTTGAGGGGCGGAGAAGTAGAGGAGAAAAAGAACTAGGCGCACTGAGCACCTGGTATAGGCCAGTGAGCAAGGCACTGTGGGTCCGTCTGCTCACTCCGAGCCTGCGGGGCAGATGTCGTTAGTCTCGCTTTGCAGACTCAGAGAGGTGAGTGTGCTTGCCGAGGTCTCAAAGCCTGTGATTATCAAGGCGAGGACAGCTAACATTTGTAAGAGAACACTATGTTTCCGGTGCTGTGCTGGGCACTAAATGAACTCCGTTCATCCTCACAATAGTCCTGGGATTATTGTGAGGAGGCTGAGGCTCAAAGGTTAAGTAACTTGCCCAAGGTCACCCAGGAAGCAGCAAGACCAAGACTCACACCCAGGCAAGCTGACTCCAGACCCCCTGCTTTGAAATGGTCCCCATTGCTCTGGAAATCGCCAGGGTCATCTACCCCGAAAGAGTGTTCATCTCACTGCAGGTGCCAGGAACACCCGCCTGGTTAGGGAGTGGGGAGTGGGGTTGGACTGCTGCTTGTATAGAAGGACTTACCCCTGGGACCCAGTGAGCCACCTCTGTCATGGACTGCCTGGCAGGGCTCTGACTTGTGTGGGTCACACCAGGGCTCCTTCCCTCCCACTCCAGGCTGGCGGCCATCGCTCTGCTGGTCCTAGACGAGGAAGAGAGTGCCTTCTGGTGCCTGGTGGCCATTGTGGAGACCATAATGCCAGCCGATTACTACAGCAAGACACTGATGGCATCCCAGGTGAGCGGGATAGGGAGGGGACTTGGCGGCCGTGCAGGACAGTGCCCCCGAGTTGTTCCTACAAGCCAGGGAATCTTCTAGGCTTCCACTTCTCCCTCTGTGCTGTGAGCCGATAACCCTCTCTGGGACTCCTGGGAAGTTCCAGTGAGCTGGCAGCCTTTAGAATTGTTGGGCTAGACTGCTGCTATTCTAGTGGTGACATCATGTCATTAGAAACAGTGGGTTTCCCGGGGCGGGGAGGAGAAGGAAATCTAGCGTCACTTGCTATCTGCCAGTGAAGAATTTCAAGACAGAGGTCAGGTAGATGGGCGATGGGGCTGGGAGGGCGGGAGGCGATGGTGCTGACTTATATACGCTCCTCGTTGTCTACCGAGAAGCACGGCTGCCTCCATCATCTCATCACCGCCTCGCTGTCCTCGGAGCACAGGCAGAGCTGGCTTCACACCCCCTACCCCTCCACTGACCAGCTGTGTGGCCGTGGCAAGTGACATCACCTCCCTGAACCCCAAGCTGGCCCACTTTTGAATGGGAATAAAGTTTCTCCATGGGCTTGTTAAGAGCCGTAAATGCACAAACATTTCAAACCCCACCACCCCGACTCTCCATCCTCTCCCACCACCCCCTGCCGCGTTCCTACTGCGTCAGCACCTTCTGCTCTACAGAGAGGCCTTCTCACTCCCCAGCCCCAAACCCATCAGCTACTCTCTGGCCACCCAGCCTTTTCTCCTAATACTGACTCCTCCCTCTGGGACGCCCACCTGGGCAGGGAGGTCGGGGGATGGTGGGTGTTCAGGTGTGGAGCTGGGGGAGCAATCGGGACTTTGGAGTCATCAGCAGAGAGGTACTGAAGCAGGTAAAGATTCATTTGGCCTCACGGAAGGGGAGCCCAAGCTAACAGTGGCTTCAGTGGGGGATTATTTTTCTCAGATAAAGACAAGGCAGGACCCACTCCTCAGTGCCGTCAGGCCTCAGGCTCCTTCCAGCTCCCTGCTCTGCCATCCCTGGCATGTGGCCGTCATCCTCATGCCCGTTGCGTTGTGGTCACAAGATGGCCGCACCCGCTCTGGCACTGTGGCCGTGGCCTGGGCTGGAAGAAGCAGAGGGGCAAACAGCAGGAGCTGGCTCCCCCGCCCGGCAATTTCCACTTCCATCTGACTGGTCACAACTGTGTCTCGTGGCCGCCCTGGTTGCAAGGCAGGCTGGGAAACGTATCATGTTTTATGTTCACATCTTAACAATTATGAAATTGAGGTGTGTTGTATAAGCAATGGGGTAGGGTTTGGGGTTTTTTTCTTTCATTTTTTTATTATGGAAACTATCCCACAGTTAAAAAAATAGAGAAAATAGTATCACGAACCTCCACGTGTCCATCGCCTGGTTTCGATAATTGTCGACATGGGGAGGCCAGTGTTGTTTCATCTATACTCGACCCACTCCTGCTTTGAATATCTCGAAGTAAATTTCGGATATCGTATCAGTTCGTAAATCCTTCAGTAGGTTCGCCGGCACCTTAGACTCAGAGAGTTACTGGAGGTTTTCAGCTGCACACGTGGCCTCCACAGCTGAGCAGGTTCTGGGTAAGGAGGGAGCGGAGCTGCTGGGTGTTTGCCACAGCCGAGGCCAACGCCTGCAGGGGACCGAAGTTGGGGGAGAGGGCTGAGCAACCAGTAGTTCCAGGAAGGAAGAGCAGGAAGAAACTAAAACAGGGTCATCCCAGAGGTAGGAGAACCACAAAAGAACCATGTCTTGGAGCCGGGGAAGGAGCCAGTGCTGGGAGCAGTCAACCGGGTCCAGTGAGACAAGGATGGAGGCGGGACAGTGGCCACAAGGAGAGGTCGCTGGCAACCATCGCCAGCAGTGTCCTGCGTTGAGAAGATTCTTCAATGCCAAGAGTGGCAGGACATTATGCCCCGCACACACCTGCCCCAGGACCTCACCCCAGACACCCACCCAGCGCCTTCTGTGTCCAGCCCAGAATGAGTATAGAGAAGCGGCCGTGGCCGTCAGCTGATGCAAGCTTAGAGACAAGGCTCTGTTTCCCCAGGGCCTTTGTGTGTGACCAGCTTCTCTGAACTGCCACGTGGATCAGCCTGGCCCCCAGGCTCCTGCTTGGCTCAAGGTTCAGGTGGGCAAGAGGGCTGAGAACTCGCCAGCCCACGCTAACCTCCTGCAAATCCTGTGCTGCGGCCTCGATGGCTCTCGCCTGTGTCGGGAGCAGCGGGCTGATGTGCTGCTGCACCTGCCTCCCAGCCAGGCTGGGCGCTAGCTCCCCCGGGTGCTGGGGCCTCCTGGGCAGGGCAGGACCTACGCAGAGCAGCTCCCGGGTTGTGTGTGGACCGACTGTGTAGGAAGGGCGGGCAGGGAGGCTGCAAGTGACAGGCCCTCTCACTGGCTTCCAGGTGGACCAGCGGGTGCTCCAGGACCTCTGCTCGGAGAAGCTGCCCAGGTTGATGGCCCACCTGGGGCAGCACCATGTGGACCTCTCCCTCATCACCTTCAACTGGTTCCTCGTGGTCTTTGCAGACAGTCTCATCAGCGACATCCTCTTCCGGGTCTGGGATGCCTTCCTGTACGAGGGGACCAAGGTAGGGTGCTGCTAGGGCGTTGGCAGGGGGGCCCTGAGCAAGTCCCTTCACCCCTCTGGGGCTTGATTCTGCCCCTGGAGAATAGGAGGACAGTGCTCACCTGTCAGGGTGGCTGAGGTCTGCCGAGAGCATGGCTTTGTAACCTGTGACGTGCTTTGCACATATGAGAGGCACTGGTGGTTCTGCCTCTGAAGACGGGTCCTAAAGTGGGATTGCCCTTCCCTGGAGAGGAGGCATGACCATGATCGGGGGGCACATCCCTAGTCCATCGTTGCCCCCTGGTCACCTGGGCCCCTTCTTCTCTTCCTCCTGGTTGGACTAAGCCCTGGAATGGGGGCTGGAGCTTGGGTTTGGTCCCAGGCCTGCCCTGACCTTGCCAGGAGGCCCTGGGCTGGTCCTCCCACCACCCCAGTTTCCACCTCACAGTTCACAGAGTACCTTCAAATTTGTCCTTTGATTTGATCACTGCCAGAGCCCCCAGTAAAGACATGGCAGTAACCCGATTAGGTCCAACAGGACAGGCTAGAGCTGGGACTCAGTGCAGATCCCCACATTTCAAGCTGTGCTCCCCCACATTGTGCCTCCAGGCCTCACCTCTGCAACCAGTCCCGGGACTCCCATGCCACCTGGGGCTGTGGGCTTTCCTCCCTCTCAGGCTTGCCTGCCTGGCCCCCCACGCCCCACCTGAGCCTCCACTTTGCCCCCAGGTGGTGTTCCGCTATGCCTTGGCCATTTTCAAGTACAACGAGGAGGAGATCCTGAGGCTGCAGGACGGCCTGGAGATCTACCAGTACCTGCGCCTCTTCACCAAGACCATCTGCAACAGCCGGTGAGAGCCCTCGCCTGTCCCCTCCGGCCCTCCCGCCACCCACGCGCCGCTTCAGTGACACCGATCATCCCGTTACAGCCTAGAAATCTTTAGGGAAGTCCTACTGTCTTAGTGATCCGTCTGCTGCCTCCTCATGGCATTTGAAGCCTCCATGCAGTTTCGTTTCTTGCCCACCTTCCCCTACCCTGAACACTCATGGCCTGTGATCCTGGAAGGTAGAATTATTTGAGTTCCTAGAACAACTCCACCTGTGGGCTTTTGTCTTCGTTTTTTCTACCTAGAATGCCTCCTTGCCACTTCCACCACCACCATTTTCTTTGCTTGGTCAACTTTTATTCACTGTTTAAAACTCAGCTCACGTGTCACCTCCTCCAGGAAGCCTTCCCTGACCAACCTTTCCCTACTGGGTTAGGTGCCTTGAGCTTCCTCCTGCCTCAGCACGATCACTCCAGGTGGAAATCATCTTCCTATTCACTGTTTCCTCTTCCTCCCTGAGGGCAGGGGCCAGGGGCTCAGCCACATGGGGGGGATGTCCCAGTGGGCCCTGTGCTCTGGACTGATCGTGCCCTCTCCCCAGGAAGCTGATGAACATCGCCTTCAACGACATGAACCCCTTTTCCATGAAACAGCTGCAGCAGCTGCGGACGGCCCACCGGGAGAGGCTGGAGTCTGAGCTGCGGGAGCTGGAGCGGCTCAAGGCCGAGTACTTGGAGAGGCGGGCGTCCCAGGGCAGAGCGGTGCCCGAGGGCTGTGCCAGTGAGGACGAGGGGGAAGGGGAGGCCTGACTTGGCCACCTGCCCTCCCCAAAGCCTTCCTTACCCTTGGCTGGCAGGCCCCTGGAAGTGAGGCATGGACCAGTGGTCCAGCCCGGGTAGCCCTATCACCATGTGACCCTGGACAAGTCCCTTCTCTCTAGGCCTCAGTCTCCTCATTGGGACATTGTCTGCTGTGAAGCCATTGGTTGGGTTACCTTTTGTGGGCACTTACCAGGGATGCCAGCCCTTCCTGGCCTCCACACAGAGCACTTTAGCTGTAAACAAGGAAGAAGAGTGCTGTCTTTATAGGGTAACCTTGAACATCCTTTGGGTTATATTAATATAAACAATGTAAATGTTGGAAATAGTTCACGAGCTTTGGGATTTAAACAGTTCTCAGTTACCAATTTTTCCTGGATGGGCCCAAGGTGCCAGGGTGTGCCACCCCTAGGGCCTCCCAGCCCAGGATGGCTCTGGCTGCTGTTTCTCTGGGTGTCTCTGCAGGGCCAGCCTCTTCCTGGTTCCCCGAGGAGCTGGGGCCCTGAGTGTTTAGGGTTTCTGTCTCTCTGGGTCAGGCTTTGCCAGGTCCATCCTCAGCAGGCTGAGGCAGGGGTCAAGGCTGCATAGCGATTTTGGCAACTCATTTCTCAGCGAAACATGTGACTGTGCTGGCACAGCTTTGGGGTTCGCACGTGGAAACCTCCTCTCTGGGAAGCCACCCAGGATTAGGTGAAGCTGCCTTCGAACCTCCTAGCTCTGATCTGAGGCTTCTGTCCAGAGCCGGGAGGAAGACTTGCCCATCACTGAGGACCAGGGACAGAACCTTTGGCAGCCCTGGCTGGTTCCTAGCCCCTCATGTCACCCACAGGTATGAATTTGGGGTACACCAGGCAACCAGCTTTCCCACACTATGCCGCAGCCCTGGGGAGCCCAGAGTGCCTTTCCTCAACCTCTGGACAGGATGCATGCTGTAACCTTAAGGTTGCTTGGTCACAAGGGGCCCAGCCTCATGGGGCTCTCAGGAGGGTTGATGGAGATAATGCTGGTTCTGAGCCTGGTGCACAGTAAGCTGCATCCAAATTTCTTTTTTTTAAGAGATGGGGTCTCAGTCTGTCGCCCAGGCTGCAGTGCAGTGGCGTGATCACAGCTCACTGCAACCTCGAACACCTGAGCTCAAGAGATCCGCCCACCTCAGCCTCTCTCCCCAGTAGCTGGGACTGCAGGTGCGCGCCACCACACCCGGCTAATCTTTTTAGTCTTACTGTGTTGCCCAGGCTGGTCTCAAGGAGTTCCTACCCACTTGGCCTCCCAAAGTGCTGGGATTATAGGCGTGAGCCACTGGGAGCGGCCTTTCCTATGAAGGAAACATCGCGGGCGGCGGGGCCTGAGGTGTGCAGAAGGCCCAAGCTCCAGAGCTGGAGAGAACTCGTATTCTCTCTTCGGCACAAAGGACCACAAGCAAAAGAGAAACAGGCACTGGGCACGGGGCGGCTGGGTGATGGCACCCTCCTCCTCAGTCTACCTTTCCTCCCCTCCTCCATCCCTCTTCTTCCCCCTTTCTCTCCTCCCCACCCCCTCTCCCTTCTTTCTTCCTCCTTTCTCCGCCTCTCCCTCTCCTCCACCTCCCACCCCCTCCAGGCAGGGGGGAGGCTCTGCTCAGAGCTGGGTGCCTGAGCTCCATCCTTCCCCTCCTAGGGGGAGGGGGTGCTTTGCCTTTGACCCAGCACTGTGTGACCTCTGCTTCCGACCTGGCTGCAGCTTAGAATCATCTGAGTAGCTTTTTAAAAATGTTGGTGCTGGGGTCCCACACTCAGAGCTATTGTGGGGCCCGGGTGTTCGGATGCACTGGGAGGGGCGGGGAGCACAGGATAGTGAGGACTCGCTGCCTCCTCCAGCCCAGCAGGGGGCGCTGGGAGTGAGACTTGCCTGTGCTGCAGCGCCTGCTCACCCAGGCCAAGCTCAGTTTACAGACCAGGAGACAGGGCTCAGAGAATTGGCTAACCTGCCCAAACTCACACAGCCACTGGGCGGTTGAGCCATGCTTAAGCCTAGGGGCCCTGACTGCAAAGCCAGGGAGAGCTCCTCCTGGCTTCTCCCTTCACCTTCTCTGGGAACTAGAACACCTGCCCCGAGGACCCAGGGAAAGGACAGGCGTGGCCTGTGGCCTCCTGGGGGTACACTCATGGGCTTAGCTCCAGGCAAAGGAAAATGAAAGGAAGAGCTCCCTAACTGTTGCCTCGAGCTGGGATTGTAGTGATAGCCCCTTCCAGAGATGAACCAGGCAGCGAGGCTACAGCAGGGGCTCGTGGGCCCCACCCTAGAATGTCCAAGCCTGCTGCTGGTGCTCTCAGAGCCTGCCCACCCTCCCCTGCTCTTCCTGGAGGGCGTTTGGGGCCCTCCCCTGGTGTCGGGTTCCTGGCCTGCACCACAGCTGTTGCCCCCTTCCCCAGGGGCTGCTGCCTCCCCGCCTGGAGGATCTGATCCCTCTCAGCCCCACCTTCCCACCCCAGGGAGGGGAACTCCTGTTCAAAGCATTCACACCCCACCCCCACCCTAGGCCCTCAGCAAGCTGTGGTCCAGGCCCCATTCCACAGGGGAGGGAAAAGGAGTTACCCAGGGAACCTCTCTGGGGTGACATCCCCAAGAATAAAGGGCTAGATCAAAGGAGGAGGGGCCTGGAGGACACTTTGGAAGACCTCCCCCCACACTCACACACCCCTCCAAAGTGGGAGGTGCATTCTCACTTCCACAGATTGCCCGTGTTCAAGGCTACTGTCCCCAAACACAGACCCTCACCCACCAGGTGCCACCTCATTCTTACTCAGCTCCATCTCCCCAGG
Organism: Propithecus coquereli; assembly: GCF_000956105.1. Lineage (NCBI taxonomy): Eukaryota > Metazoa > Chordata > Mammalia > Primates > Indriidae > Propithecus > Propithecus coquereli. Next base: position 919,022 of record NW_012136969.1, on the reverse strand, counting down.
ACACAAGGCCATGTTGCACAGAAAGCTCCATGTGGGGCAGATCGATGGAGATCTTGCCCCACTCCCCACGTACATGTTCTGGTCCTGCACAAGGTGTTTACCCACAATGGAAGAGTAAACAAAGCTGACCACGTCGATGCACCAAGAAGGAAGCAGGAGGTTTCCTGGCCCATCCCAGTCAGCACTAAGTTCCAACAGAAGGTGCAGGCCGATGGGCCCAACTCTGGAGCCAGACCTGCTGTGTGGTTTTCTATAATAGCTAGAGGGGCCTGGGCAGGTCATGCCCACTCTGGCCTCAGTTTCCCCATGTGTGCAGTTCAGGGGATGGTCGGGGTAGCCTTCCACATCTGGACCAGGATTAGGGGGAAGGAGAGGGCAGGACAGGAGGACCCCCTCACACAGAGGCATGCACACACATACACCCACACAGCAACCCCAGGTAGGGTACCAGGTGGTGTCTATTACAGAGGCCTCCCCGTGGCTTATCAGTCTATATGTCCACAGCATCCAGAGAGGTCCCCGTCAAACCAGCTATTCCCCAGAGTCCCAGCCACCAGCCACCTTGGCAAAGGGTGGGAAGATGCAGATACAGGCCTGGGAGGGCACATCCACGGGGCATCTGGGAAGGCTGGAAGGATGAGTGGGTTTAGACAGGGGGAGTTGATGGTCTGGGAAGAGAATTACAAGCAGACCAAAGGCTGCTTAGCAAAGGCAACAACGTGTGAGAGTGCAAGGGAGTGGCATTAGGGGGGTGCACCAGAGATACTGGCCCAACACCCAAGTGAATTAAGACATTCAGATGCCTTAGCCTGGGAAAGGTTGTGGTGCCCACCCACTAGGTATAATTCAAGTAAAAGCAGACATGAACCGTGAGTATAAGGAATTCTCACAACATCTTAATTTTGTCCATATGGTTTTTCGAAACCTCAGATACCAACTCTTCCGTGCTGACACTTGAAGCATGCATTCGGTCTGCCCACTGAGCAGTCCAGCTCCAAGAGGTTTGGGTCAGAGTTGTAAGGTGGAGGCTTTGAGGGCCGTCCTGGACACAGGGTAGGCAGAGAGTCCATCCTGCTCTGGGCATGGGAGTAGCCCAATGAACTGTTAAAGGAGATAATCAAGAGCCCACCAAGTACTTAGCCACTCTAAGCCTCAATTTTCTTATCTGTAAAACGGGGGTAATAATAATGGCTAAATAAAAGGGTTGGTAGGATTAAATGAAATAATGTATGTAAGGTAGTACACAGTATGCTCTGCTATTCACTCAACAGCTATATACTGAGTGCCTACTATGTGCCAGGGTACTGTTCTAGGCCCTCGGGATACACCACAGAACAAAACCAAGAGCTCTTCTCAGGAGAGGTGGTGTAGTGGAGTGGCTCTGAGCTGGGGCACGGGAGCCATGCTGCCTGGGGTTGCATTCCTAGCCGTGTGATCTTAAGCTAGGTACTTAACCTCTCTGGGCCTCAGCTTCCTTATGTGTAAAATAGGTGAATAATAGTGTCAACTTCACAGGCTCGCGTGACAGTAAAGTGAAGTAATGCACACAAAGTGTTTAAACAGTGCCTGGCTCCGTGTTAGGTGGTGGTGTTAAAAGGCAGGGCCTCCCCATCTCTCGCCACTGCCTAGTGTCCTCAGTGCGGCGGAGCCGCTGAGACGGGGCCGCAGCGCCCCTCCCGGCTCGCGAGGGAAGACAGGGCGTCCCCCCGAAGCCCGGCGGCCCTGCCCTCCCTGCTCTTGCCCTCCCCGCGGGCCCCGCAGCCGCAGCAACCGCTCCCGCAGCGCGGTGTGAGGAGCGCTGCCCCGGCGCCGCCTCTGCGTGCGCGCTTTACCCGGCCGGGATCGTCACGCCCAGGCTCAAACAGCCCCTGAAGGCAGACACAGGTCCTGTCTCCATTCTACCTTGGGGGAAACTGAGGCTCCGGGAGGTCGAGTGCCTTGTACCACGCCACGCAGCGAGGGAATTACGGGACGTGAAGCCAGGCAGGCTGGCTGTCCCCAGCCTCCGCTTGGTGGCCGGGTAGCCCGCCCTCGTCACTGCGACGTGTGCGCGCCTGTTCGGAGCGTGTGTGCGCGTCCCGGGGCCGGCCCCCGGGGGCCAAGAGCTCGGTCGGGATCGGGGCGGGGACTTCGCGCGGCCACCGCGGACCTGCGGGCGGGCAGCGGGCGGGGCTTGGGCCGGGCCCCCGGCCCCGCCCTCCGGCCCCGCCTGCCTGGCTGCGCTCAGAGAGGAGGCGGCGGCGCTGGGCGCGGGGAGTCGGCGGGCGGCGAAGAGCGTGGAGCCGGAGCCGGACGCCGCCGCCGCCGCCGCCGCCACCGCCGCCACCTGCGTGGCCGTCATCAAGGTAGGGCGGCCCCGCGCCGCCGGCAGTGCCTTCGCGGTCTGCGCGATGGGGGCGTCGGCGGGGCGTGTGCGCTGTGCCTCCGGGCTGCAGCTCCCGGAGAGGGAGGGATGCGGGGCTCGGCGCGCCGCGGGGGACCCGGCGGAGCGCGAGGGACCTGGCTTGCAGCCCCTTCGCGTGACCTTGTACGAAGCACTGCTCCTCTCCAGACCTCAGTTTCCCCATCAGGACAGCGGGCGCAATGGTGCCCCCTCTTCGCCGGATTGTTGGGAGGGGCCACCGCAAGGTCCGCGATCCCGACGGCTCGGGCCGGGATAGACACTGTCTGCACCGCCACCCCTTCCCGGGGTGAGGGCGGCTCACCCTGGGCGCGGCCAGCCAGTCCCGACAGGCCCCTGTTGTAGCCCGGGTGCCCTAGGGGACCCGTATCGGGACCCTCCCCCTCTTGGCTGGGTCACCTACTGGGCCTCAGCTTCCGGTACAGGAAAGAGTGGCGGGGGGTTGGGGGTCCCCAGGTCCCTGCCCAGCCGACCTGGTCGTGTGGGTGGGGCGATCAGAGTCTGCCTGCCAAGACGGGCCTCGTGGTCGCCTGGGGCTGGAAGAGCCCTGGGCTGGACCTGGCTGGACCCTCGACAGCATACCTGCCTGGACCAGACCCACGCAGGCACCTGGATTTAGAGAATGGTGTAGAACGGCCCCATCCCCTTCCCAGCCCCAGCCAGCTGCTGGTGCCTAGCTCTGTGTCTAGCCCTGTGTGACAAGGCTGACTTGCAGCCACACCTGGACCTCAGAGGGGCAACAGTGCCAAGAGGACTGGGTCTAAGTGGGATTAGGGCATGGGGTGGACGTGTCTGAGGGACTGTGGTTCCAGGCTCTCTGGGTAAAACAGATCTATGGCCTCTGGCCCAGCCCCTCTGTTAGATCCCCTCTGGAAGGTCTTGCTGCCCAGTTGCACACTCCTTATGGTGAGGATGTCACTAGCTGCAAACCAAGCTGGAATCTGCTTCCTAGTCACTGCCCCTCCCACTGATCCTGCTCTGGGCACACAGACAGCATCTGACCCCTCCTCCCCACCCCTGGGGCAGTGATCAGGTCCCTTAAATCTGCTCACCTCCAGGCTGAATAGCCCCAGGCCAAGGAGTTTCTCCTGCCAGAGCGGAGGGGAGCAATGGCAAGAAGAGGGAGCTGAGGTGTCTGCCCAGAGCAGGCTGTGGGGCCTCCTCCGCCTGGGGCTTGTTCAGAGCCCACGCGTGCATCAGGCCTGGAACCTGTCTCCTGAGCTTCCTGCACCTCCTGCACACCTTCTGGGAGGTCTGGGGTGAGGAGGGGGGCCAGACCCCCTCTCTAAGCCCTTCCTGTCCATGGGGTCTCTTCCCCGCTTCCCTAATGCCTGCCCTGATTGAAGGAGCAGTTTCTGGGAGTCAGTTCTGAGTTTCTGGTCTCTCTTGTCCCCCTCATGACCTGCCCGTCACCCAGGGGCTTTCTCACAGCCAAAAGAAGGGAGGGGCTCCTGGGCAGGTGGTGAACTCCCTGTCATGGTCGTTATTCAAGCAGAGGCTGAGTGAGCATATGCTAGGGATGAGCTGCCTTTGACTGAAAGTCAGCGGGATTCTAGGGCTGCAGTAGGGTGCCTATGACCTTGCCCTTTAGCCATGGTGGAGCTGCGCAGGGCTTGGAGCTGCTTTTATCCCCTCATAAAAGCAGAATAAGTGTAGTGCTGTCCCATGAGCCCAGCTCCAACGCACAGACTTAAGTGCTACCTTAAGTCTCTTATCATCTTGACACATGTATAATCTGGGCCCCGTTTTCCTGCTCGGCTAGTTCAAGCCATTTTGGCTTGATTTAGGAGCATGACAGATTCTGGTTATTAAAAAGTCATCCAATGGTAATAATTTTAAAATACACCATGGTATTACAGAATGTATGAGCCAAATGGAGCCTTAAGAAATCAGGACATCCAACCCCCTCATTTTACAGATAGGCATCCCCTAGCCCCAGAGGGCATATGACTGGCCAAAGGTCAGGCAGCAAACCACCAACTGAGCCCAGGGATCCTGATTCTAAGACCAGACTAGTGTTCAGTTTTGTTTTTGTTTTTAACACATACCATATAATAAATGAAAGCAGTCTGTAGTTATTCCTATAAAATTAGCAAAAACAAAAATAAAAGGATAAAAGTCTATGCTAGCAAGGCTGTAGGGATTTGCCCATGGCATTTAATTTTCCAGGTTGGCAGCCTGTTATTGTGAAAATGATCCTACCTGCCCTTTGTCCCTAGCTGCCTACTTTGGGGACTTTACCCTGAGGAAGTAACTATAGAGAGACACATATGTAGTGCTGTTATTGGTAAGAAGTTATGTTATAGTGAAGAAGCTCTCAGTGTTTTATCTGAGGCTTAATAAACATTTTATTTTAAAAATACAGCTTAAAAAATAGTGACACTGAAGCTTACACTACCGGAGTCTGGCCAGCATAGAAGCAATGCAGTCCAGAGGAAAGACCATAAGGCTAAAGTCAGCAGACATAGATTCCAAGACAAACTCTTCTGTCCCCATTGTGTCACCCTGGGTCAGTCCCTTCCCCTCTCTGTACCTCACTTTCCCCATCTGTAAAATGGGGGTGAACTCAGTGATTGCTAAATGTGTTTCAGCTCTTGCATCCCACATACTAGATTTAGCAAATCTCTGTAACAGACCCTCAAGGAATCTCCCCATCATTAAATGAATCCCCTTAGAGGCAGGCAGCTAGGCCCCTGCACAAGGGGTTTTAGCCTTAAACTTTTGCTATTTGTAAACAGCCAGAACCTGGATTGTTTTAGACTTTGGTCTGTTTTTATCTTCTCTATCAAATCTCGAAGGTCCAGAAAATAATTCCGCAGGATCCTCTATTATTTTAGGTCTATAGTTAATGCCTTGCCTCCTTCAGAACAGATTGGAGGTCCTTTTTAATCACAATCTGAAGGGCCAGGAGTAGGTGACTTCACTTCTGTGGGCAAACATTTATTGGGTGCCTACCGTGTACCAGGCCATGAGTTGCCTCCTGGGGACCTGCAGGCTGCTGTGGGAAACATATTAGTTTAAACCATATGAACAGCCAATATCTGTTTTTGACTTAAAAAAAAAAATGCCAATTTCATTTGGTTCAACCTAAATGGAAAAAGATACACAGGTAATTAAGGAGCAGTGTGCTCCTTCCTATAATTGCGAGATTGGCAGGGTGCGGTGGGGACTAAGAAGTAGTGATTACAAGCTTGGAGAAGTCAAGGTGGAGGGACCGGGAGCCTCCCCGTGGAGTGGGGGCTGACAGTAAACAAAACAGGCCAGAAAGATCTGCCCTGAAAGAGCTTACAGTCAGATAGGGGAAAAGGCAGACAATAAACAGCAAGTGAAATAGATGGTGACAAACGACATGGAGCAAATAAAACATGAGGTGTGTGAAGGGGGTGGGAGGAGGGGTTGCAGTTTTAACCAGGGTGGGCTCGGGGGCTCAGTGAGAAGGTGACTTTTAGGCCAAGGCTTGAAGGAGAAGAGGGAGTGAGCTGGGCTGATTTCTGCGGGAAGATCCATCCAGGTGGAGGGAAGAAGCTAGTGCAAAAGCCCTGAGGTAGGACCGTGCCTGCTATGTCCACAGAAGAGTGGGCTGGAACAGAGTGGGCTGGAACAGAGTGACGGAGGGAGAAGAGGCAGAGAGGAGGTTGGAGAGGCGCAGGGCTAGATTGTGTACCCCACTGTGTACAGCGTGGAATGCTACATGTTTGTGAGGGAGCTGCTGTTTTTATCTCTTTTTCAGTTAAGAAATCAAAGGTACAGAAAAGTTAAGTAACTTGTTGAAACTGTGTCTCGTGGAGAAGCTAGGGCTTCTAGTCAAAGGCAGTGGAGAGCCATGGAAGGAGCA
>NW_012136969.1:909376-911643 GCF_000956105.1 Propithecus coquereli | reverse complement strand
CTTGGAATGTCAGAGTTGGTGGGTTCCATTAAGACATCCATCCCAACCCCAACCCCTCCTCCCAGCCCCCCCACTCCTGGCATCATTTCACACATAGGGAAAGTGAGGCCCAATGAGAGGCGGAGCCTTGCTTGGCACCCATCAGCCAGTCAGGAGCAGATATGTGAGGTCTCGTTCAAATAAGAACTAGGGAGCTGAGAATTTGCACAGGGTTAATGTGACAGCTGCTTCCGGCCTGGCGTTGAGCCTGCAGTTTGCAGAGGGCTGGCAAATGGCATGACACTGCCCACAGGGAGTGTGGGGGACTACCAGGGCAGGCCTGTGTTCCCTGGGTCCAAGAGTCTTGTTTCTCCAGCCAGCCCTGGGTGGGAGGTGGCCAGGTGATGAGAAGAGAGAGTTTGGGGCTTTGCCAAGGCTGCAGGGCCCCTGAGCATTTTCTCCTGTACTCTGACTGTGCATTTATTTCTGGCTCTGGTGCCAGCAAGCTCCTGGGGCTGCCTGCTGCCAGGGATGCAGCCCTGGCTTTCAGCCCCAGCTCAGCCACTGAATGGCCTTGGGCCAGGGTCTCCCTCCCCGCCTGCAAAATGGCATCATAATGGTCCCAGCCACAGGATGAAATGGGAAGTGCGCAGGAAGTGTTTGCACAGGGCGTGGCCATGGCAGTGCTCTAGACATGGGCAACTCCTGTTGCCGTTCCTAAGGCTGGCCCAGGGTGTGGGCACAGAGTGCGGGATCGAGCTCACCATAGACAGGGCACCCTCCCTTCACACCTGGCTGGACCAGGGAGGGCCCGGCCAGTAAAAGAGAAGACGGAAATGAACCTCAGGCAGTGGTTTGGATTCGGAGATTGCAAAGGACAAGGGACACAGTGGAACAAAAGAACCCAGGCCTGTAAGGAAGGAGACCTGACCCCTCCGCTGACATGCTCCTTAGGCAAGTCCTGTCCCTTCTTTATGCCTCAGTGTCCTCATCGGTAAAAGAGAGACAATATTTCCTGCCTTGTTAACTGTACTGAACTTTACCCCAGCAGCCATCTGTTAAGGTTTTCCTATGCTTGGGGGGTGTGGATGTGGACAAGCCAGAAGCATCACAGCCTGGAGGGGCTCACAGCCTGCTGGGGGAGCTGCAGTTAGAGTAGGGAACCCAGGAGCTGGGGGGTCGGGGAAGGCCCTTCAGCAGATGATGCCTGACCTGGGTTGTTAGTGGGGTTTGGAGTCGGCTGGACCGTGAAGTGGAGGAAAACAAGGGCAGATATTGGGAAAACCACCCCACCTCTCCCAGCCTCAGTTTATTCATCTATAAAATGGAGATAATAAGTACCTGCTCTGCCTAATTTATAGGGTTGCTGTAGGACTCGAAATTGGATAAAAGGTATGGAAGTGCTTTATGAACCATAAAATGCTGAGCACCTGTTCATTGTTGTTTATTGTGATTTCTGGAGCCCCCGGGGGTTAGGGAAATACCAGGCCAACGTGTAGGGCTGGGAGAGCTTCCGGTAGGTTTTGAAAGGCCTACAATCAGATCAGACTGAGACAGACAGCCACCATTAACCTCATACCCCTTGATTTAAGAGCTCGAGTGTATTTTTGTGCCTGGGTGTGGCTTTGCTTGGAGGGGGCCCAGAAGGCAGCCATTGCCCAATCACAGATCACAGCCGGGCTCTGAGGAAACCTAGAGAGGCCTGGGTGCTGGAGTCAGGCCCCAGGCGCCTGATGCAAGGGCTGTGGGGACCTGCCAGGTGAAGGGATGGAGGACCTGGGGGCATGGGAGGAGGGAAGGGGGGAGCCAGGAAGAAACCAGTCTGCAGAGAGAGCTCGGTGTTACAGTAGCTGAAAAATCAAGTGAAAGAGCAGTATGTGTGGAATGAGCCTGTTTGGGTTTGAATGTGAGAAAGTGTCTGCATACACACATGTAGACATAATAAAATATTCAGATGGACAGACGTCAAGCTGGTTATCAACCAGATTTTTTCTTTTCTATATTTTGAAATTTTTATACATGATAGATGATTTATTTCTGTAAAGTTGTCACTTAGAGTACAGACATTCCTCAGGATCTGGGGGGGAGGGTGGGGATTGGTTCTAGGACCCCCAAGGATACCAAAATCCACAGATGCTCAAGTCCTTGATATAAAATGGTGCAGTATTTGATATAACCTACGCACATCCTTCTGTGTACTTTAAATCATCTCTAGATTACTTATAATACCTAACACAATGTAAACGTGATGTAAGTAGTTATATACCATATTTTTAAAATTTGTATTA
>NW_012136969.1:868405-909326 GCF_000956105.1 Propithecus coquereli | reverse complement strand
TGGGGGGGAGGGTGGGGATTGGTTCTAGGACCCCCAAGGATACCAAAATCCACAGATGCTCAAGTCTTTGATATAAAATGGTGCAGTATTTGATACAACCTACGCACATCCTTCTGTGTACTTTAAATCATCTCTAGATTACTTATAATACCTAACACAATGTAAACGTGATGTAAGTAGTTGTAATACCATATTTTAAAAATTTGTATTATTTAAAATGACAAGTCAAAATACCGAAAAATTTTGTATTATTTTGCATTGTTGGTTTTTAAAAAATTTTTTCAAATATTTTCCAACCGTGGTTGGTTGAATCCACAGATGCAAAGCCTGCAGAGATGGAAGGCTGATGGTATGTAATATATGTTATGATGATAATGTACGTAGTATAAGGAGCAGGCCAGTCTGACATCACCAGCCTGGAGGGGCAAGGACTTTGGTGAGGCCTGGATGGCATCCCCAGTTCTGGCCTCCCGGAATAGCTGGGAGCAGAGTCCATGGATGGCTGGATGGAGTCGCGCTGGAGGAGAGGCCTCTGGAGGTCTCTGGAGGTGGGTCCCAGGACTCTTTTCTTGGACAAAGACTGGGCAGGTGGCTGTGAGCCCAGTAGCATTGTGACCAAACTTCCCAGAGCCAGGGACCTGCAGCAGCAGGAGGAGCAGAGGGCCAGAGGCAGAGGTGAGGGTCCTGTGGGAGTCTGGGCCACCTCTGAGCAGGGCTGGGACAGCTGAGACAGCCTAGAAGGGCCCCAGGCTGGGGAAGGGCCGGAGCCTTCAGACTCCCTGATGCTTTAGAGATCCAGGGTGAATGCCTGATCTCAGTAGCCCCCTGCCCCTCGGCTATGTGCTTCCTTGGTCTTTGGTCCCTGGGGTTCCCACAGACCTTCCAGCTCTTTACAAAGGAAGTAAAGAAACTAAACTACCTACTGTCATATTTCATTAAAGACAGGGCTTCATCTATTGTAAGATCTACCATTATTTTACAATCCATTAAGAAAAAGAAGCAGACAGTTAAACTATGATTCTAAGTTGCATCCCAGTTTCAGAGTTGTTCAAATGTAAAAAACGGTGTCTTGGAATCGTGATATGTGGCAGGCCCCACATTAGATAGACCTTTAATGTGCCTTCATTCATTGAATCCTCACAGCCACCTTGTAGCTAGATACTCTTATCCTCTTTTTACAGATAAGGAAACGGGGACCCAGAGAGGCTAAGTAAATTTGCAAAGTCACACAGCCAGGAAGAGGTAAAGCTGAGATTTGAACTCGCTCTACTTAGATTTTTTTCTACACCTCTTTTTCCTCATCCAACCCTACAAAGAGAAAGTTCCCGAGTTCTGGCCCTTGGGAAGAACAGAGTGGCCACACTGCAGAGGAAAGGTGTGCCAGTTCAGAAATGCTTCAGTGGCCTGGTCATCACATGCCCCGCTCTGAGTAATGGGGGAGGCATGGAGGAGGGCTGGGGAGATAATGAACAGGAAGGAGCTCTGAGAGCAGAGAGCTCGCTGGTTGGGTCATTAGCCTCATCCTTGTTATAACCATTATCAGTAGTAGCTTGGCCTATGGCTCACCCTGGAGAAAGGCCACAGAGATCCGGCCCACACAGATAATCCTGGAGCCTCACCCAGGCTGGCCCATTCATTCATTCCCTAAAAAGTTACTTATCAATCTAATTTTTTGACTAGGACCTTTGTTTATGTATTGATCACCTTCTGCAGATGAAGCTCAAGTCTCAGCCTTAGGGATACTGAGCAGTGCAGAGCAGACCCTGCCCTTGTGGGCTCACAGACCACAGGGGAGATGGACAGTAATCGTGGAGTATGGAACAGCCTTCACCCTGTTGGCGCCTCCTACCCTAGTCTGGGTTTTGTCCACCTTTTCCTCCCAAGGGTGCTTAGATATCATGGTTCAACCAGTGTTGAACTGCTTCCCAGATGATGGGGAAGAAGGTCAGTAGGGTGAAGGATTTTAGGGCGTTGATAAGAGTAAGCTGATGTCCCCATGTTACTGGGAACAGGAAACGGGCATCCACAGCATGTGCATATCACGTGACCCAGACACCATCCCTGGCGCTGGCCTTTCAGAAAAGGAATGCCAGGCATTCTAGTGGAGTTGGGGCATTGCTTAATGAATGGTGTCTCTGGTTGGGGGTTCCAGGGCCCTCTCCTTGGGCCTGAACCTGTTTTACTGATCCATCAGGGTGCTGGCAAAGAGCTGGTCACACCTGGCCGGTGACAGGAGGCTGGAGGTGAGGAGAGTGTGGTCAACAGCGAGTGCTTGAATTAGTGACTTCAGAAGCAGGTGGAGCATTTTCACATTATGACAAAGTTCATGGTGTGGCTAAGAGAAGGGTCAAGGTCAGGGAAAGGAGGACATTTGGAAGTGAGACGGTCCTTTTACAGAGGAGAAACTGAGGCTCGGAGAGACTATAGGACTTGTCTGAGGATACACAGCTAGGAAGTGTCTCTCCTTGTATGTTTTTCTGTGCTTCAAGTTTCTTTCCTGAATTTACCTTTGGAGATGAAAACATGGTGCCACTGATTCTATGGCTGGGGCTAGGAGGCCTGGGAAGGAGCCACAGCCAGAGAGCGGGTGGATGGGTTCCATCTAGGGGGAATGGTATAAGGCTATGGTCCCCACCCCCCAGCTATAGACCAGTACCAATCCATGGCCTGTTAGGAACCGGGCCACATGGCCACCTGAGCTCTGCCTCCTCCCTTGCCCGCCAGCCCCATCGGTGGAAAAATTGTCTTCTGTGAAACTTGGGAACCAGGCCTCCCAGCAGGAGTGCAAAGGAGGAGCCAACGAAGCTAAATCTGCATTTACAGCCACTCCCCATCGCTCGCATCACTGCCTGAGCTCCGCCTACTCCCACCCCACCCTTCCATGGAAAAATTGTGTTCCATGAAACCGGTCCCTGGTGCCAAAAAGGTTGGGAATCGCCCGTTAAAGTATTGGCCAGACACCAAAGGCTGGCAGGTAGGAGCGGCCCGCCTTGGCAAGGAGGAGTATTTTACTGCTGACATTGTTGAGAGTTGCAGGCACATCATGATAATAAAAAGTCAGACTTTTGGTCAGTTTTATCATTTTAAAATTCTCTATGGAAAAATGCACCCCCTTATGGTCTGCACCCAGCCGACTGCTCACCTCCCTCCTTCCCTTGTCGTTCTTCCCCTCCCCCGCCCCACCTCTCTTCATTATATACTCCTGGGCCACATCTTGGCTTTGAATGACTGAGAAGCGTTGAAGATTTTGGCATAGAGGATGCTGCCATTTACCAATAGCCCAGATGGGGCTTCGGCTTAGGAGAGGTGAGGATGGGAGACTAGGACAGCCTTGAGGAGACAGGGAGGACCTGGAAGCGGGGCCTTTAGAGACAGGAGCAGGATTGCAGGCCATTGCTTGTAAGGCTCAGGACCCATGTCTGCAGCTGCCCACCACCAGGCCCAGGCTGATGCAATGCTAGTCAGCAGGGGCTCTGAGTCCTGCAGGGTCCACTGCTGCGGTTGGCAGGCAGAGGCAGAATCCTCGGGCTGTGGGGGCACCCCACATCTCAGCAGGACCTTCCAGAGTGTAAGGAAGGGTTACTTCCCAGCCCACGGATGTCAGCAGGACCTTTTGAGCACTCAAACAATAGCCTAAGAGTTGGGTTTGATTACTCCCACTTTACAGGTGAGGAAACTGAGGCTTCAGAGTGAAGCACAGTGAGAGGCACTGGAACCTTACAGCCCAGTAAAAAGACTAGTAAGGGACTAAACTATAGCCCCTTCATGGGAGGCAGCCAGTTTTAGCATCAAGAACTAGAGATGTACATTCTCTCCAGGATGTGCCACTGACCAGCCAGGTGACCTTGGACAAGTCACAACCCTTTTTGGGTTCTTATTTGCTCGCTTGCAAAGTGAGGGGTAGACCAGGTGGGTGATCTCTGCCATCCCTTGAGCTTAAAAGTTCTCTCTGAATCTGCCCATCTTCTATTCCAGTGGCCTCCAAAGTGAGCTATGCAAGATGCCCATCGAGATGCAGGAAAAAATATCTCAACAAATCAGAAAAGAATTCAGCCTTACTCACATTTGCCAGATGTAGACACACTGGCACCCTCCCCGGCTGGGGTGTCAGGCAGCCTCATGTCTCGTATGGTCCAGAAATCTCCAGAGAGAAGGGAAAGCATTCTGAGAAAGGAGTGATGGAGGACTCCCTTAATCTTTGGTCTGTTTTCAACGGGTTATCCTGATAAATTAACCTGGTTAATTCAGGTTAATCCAGACTAATTAATCCAGCTTGGATTTTCAGGTTATATTTACCACTTTACCCCTTACAAAATGGGCAAGTGATTTTAAAAGATTCCTGCAGGAAAACCGTGGGTCGTTATTGATCGTGATGATGCTAGTACCTGTGGACAAGAAAACGGGAGGGTTAACAGTGGGGTTAACAGCAAGATCACTTCGTCAGCCACGAGGGGACAAAAACAATGACAAGCTAATCAAGTCTGACAAGAAGTCAGCCCAAGCCTTTTTTTTTCATTTGGGGGACACTATTGAAATATAGACTTACAGTCACCCTGGTTAATGATGAATCTCACCCATGTACATGTTTTGTCTTGAGGCTTCTGACGATGGTTACTTGGGTATAATATAAAATATCAGGGGGGTGAGCTCATTGTTTTTTTCCTTTGGAAGGAAAAATGATCAAAAAAGTTTGGAGCCCACTGCTGTAACCTCTTGGTCTGTCCCATGTTGCTGCCACTTCTAACGCACCACCACGTTTGTGATCAAGCGTGGAGTATGATTTCTCCATGTTTCCACCCATTCCCAGGGAGAGACCCCATGGCTACCTCTGGGCCCACAGAGGCCCCCAGCACAGGGCCTCTCTCCAGCTGGGGACCTGGAAGGCGTGGGTTGAGTGGATGTGCTCTGCTTTACCCCTCGCATCTTGGGGGCTGCTGGTACTCTGCTGGCCTTTCTAGCAGAAAAGACTTGGGATCTGTCTTCTCTCTTGACACCCACAAAGCCCCGTCATTCCCAGCCTGAACCACTCTGTGGAGAAACGCAGCTCACCTTTCAAAAATCTGAGTCCAAGGGGGCCCAGAGAGGGTGAATGATCCCCGACCTCGCAATTATAAGGCCTTTCTTCTCCAGCCAGCTTTGGAATTTGTCCTTCCACAGACGAGTTTCCACTGTTACATACAGCAGCGCAGATAAAGAACAAAATATTTGGTACCGTATCCAGGCACAGGATGAAAGGAGACTTTGTTCTGTGTCTTAGAGGACTCTTTTGGGCTGGGAGGCTGGGGACCTGGATCCTGTCCCTGGTTCCACCCTGGGTGGGGGTTCCGGGTGTGCTGACTCAGTTTCCCTTTCTGCACCCCATGATCTCTGAGGGTCTGGCCAATGCTGCTATTCTGAGATGTGAGGTCTAGGGTCCTTTTGGGGACCTGCTCTACTGAGTGGTTCTCAGCCCCCATCTGGAGAGTTCGAGTATGGTCTGGGCTCCAAATTGGGTAGGAGATGGGGACAGCTTGGAGCCTTGTGGGCAACCAAAATGGGGAGGAGATGGGAAACTGAGTCACACAAGAAACTCCCCAGCCTGGAGCAGAGCCATGCCAGGGCCTTACTTCAGGAGCCTCAGATTTCTGAAAGGCTGTCATGGGGCAGAAGCTGTGGACACGGTTGGTGGGGCCGCAGGGACAGAGGCTGGGCAGTGAGGAAAATCACAGATTTCTGCTCAGTAGAAGGGAAGAAGTCCAACAGGTGAGCTCTTCTTGCCCAGAAGGAGTAAGTTTCCTGAAACCCTCAAACTATTCAGGTGGAATGATGTGGAAAGGCGGGCAGAATTCTGTGATGTATTTGTTTCTTGCTCCCAGACATAATAGGATCATTTGAGAGAGAGAGAGTTAGTGGGTCTGGCTGAAAATTAGATTAGATAAGAATTAGAGCTTCGGATTCTACATCAGCGTTGGTGGGTGGGGGAGGGCACAAGGCTTTGTCTGTTTTCATCCAGAGGGTTTTGGTACCTCCCAGCACAGACAACCCCTCTTCCCCTGAATGTTTAGGTCTTTAGGTATTGCTGCTTTGAGGATAACTAAAGGAACGTAGAATTTTGTATTCCACTTTAATCTGTAAGCCCTGTTCAAAGCCCAAATTCATTTTTGCTGAATGTTCATTTCAATCTATTCATGAAGGTGAACAGGTTAAGACAGTGCCTGGCTCACAGTGAGTCGTCAGTAAAGGTTCTCATTATTTACTTATTTTCAATTTAGTTATCTAACAGATACTTGAGGTTACCATGTGCCAGGAAGGTTTCTAAGGGCTTCACAGATATTAACTTCTGTACTGTGATCATCCTCATTTTACAGATGAGAAAACCTGAGGCCCAGAGAGGTTGAGTAATCAGCCCAAGGCCTCCTGGCCGGTGAGTGGTGGGGCTGATGTCTGAGCCCGCAGCCAGGCTCCGCTCTGCTGCCTCTCATTGTGATCCTAATAAGGGAGCCAGGCCCCACTGCAGACCCTGCAGACCCTCCCTCCCTCCCTCAACTTCCTACAGCCGGGAGGGAGCCAGGCCTAGGGAGGGACACTGGCTTGCACAGCGTCACACAGGGCATGGGGGCAGAGCCGATGAGAGCCGGGCCACTGGCCTCAGGATATCTGTGTGCCCTCCCTCTGTGGAGCAGGGCTCCCAGCTGACGCCCAGTAGGAGTTAGCACAGGTTAGGAGGGCCCTGGTCCCTTGAGGGGCCCTTCCTTTACCAGAAGGCAGGGAGTCGGTGGGTGGGAAGAGCCACCCCTCTGCCAGAGGCCTGGGAGAAGGTCATCCAGGCATGTCCTGAAGGAGGGAGCCCCCCTGCGCCTGGGAAGTGGCAAGACCTCCCCACCCCACAGCGCCCCTCCCCTGGAGGCCCTGGCAGAGAAGCCCCGAGTAGCCAGGAGTGAAAGGGCAAGCAGTCCGGGCACGGGCACGCCAGCCTGCCCCGCCCCTCCTCTGAAGTCATGTCAGGGACCAACTTTGAAGTCAAGGGTCAGGAAGGGCTGAAAGGAGAAGGAGCTCCGTGGACAGCAGCTTGGAAGCAGAGACACAGCCACCAGGGAGCACAGGAAAGCTGTGCAGTAATGCCCAGGTGCTGCCATTTCTTTTCTTTCTTTTATTATGGTGATAGATACATAGCAAAGTTACCATTTTGACCATTTTTAAGTGTATGGTTCTGTGGCATGAAGTACATTCATACTGTGCAAGCGTCACGGCCATGATTTTTAAGTTTGGAGTTCACAGTAGTCGTTCTTTAACGTGTTTGCCTCCACGTGTCGATGAACAGTGTATGTCAGTGCTATGTTATCGTACTTGCCAAAGCAGGACCATGGGTAGGAGACCGACACCTAGCTGTGCCCGTGCCGGGCACTGCTCCCAGGCATCTTACATGAATAAACAGCACCCCTGTCAGGTAGGTTTCATTGTGGACCCCAGTCTACAGATGAGGAGACTGAGGCACAGAGTTTAGTGAAGATATTCAAGTCCTTCACCAGTGTTGTTCTGGGCCCACTGGTTGCTGTGGTTTATTGAGAACTTACTACGTGCCAGGGCTAAATGTTCTGTTAAGCTACTTGTCCCATTTCTCAGCAATCCAGCAAGAGGCGGGTATGGAGATCTAGAGAAGGTGGGTGAGTCTGGGTTCGTCCCCGGGGCTCTCGACTCTGAAGCCTGTATCTTAACCACCAGCACTGGGCTGCTGCTGTTGCCATAGCGAAGCTGTCCTAGGACCGAAGAAATAACAAGTGAGTTTCTTTCCAGCTGCAGAGAACCATGAGGAGGGAGGGGAAGATTGAGACACTCTCAGCTCAAGTGCTGGCCATGGATCACGTAGTTTCTATACTGAGAATAATATGTGAGAGAAGGAAAGCCAAGGAGCACAGCCCCAAGTGGCCCCCCAGGTTAGGGAGTGGTCGCATGTTCATGGAGCATTTGGATTTTGGACAGCAGGTCCCTGCTGCTTATGGTTGTGCAACTTCAGAAAAGGGGCCCTGCCGCTCTGCACTGAGCGCCCCTGGCCACATCCATGAAACAGGGATAATTCTCCCCAAGGTGTCTGTGAGGAATAAGTTCAAAAATAATTGTCAGTCATAGAACCAGGCTGTAGGACACTGGTTCTCAAAGAGTGGCTCCTGGGCCAGCTGCTTCCTATTCACCTGGGAACTTGCTGGAAATGCAGATTCTCAGGTTCCACCCAGCCCTGCTGAATCACAAACTCCAGGGTGGGGCCCAACAATCTAGGGGTGTTTTTTTTTTTTTTTTGGTGTTTTTTTTTCTGCCCTCCAAGTGACTCTGATGCACTCTCAGACCGGCTGGTTAGAGCATCAGGCAAACATGTAAATGCGATGCTGTCACCTGTCCTAGCAGCCAGTCTTGGTGCAGAAGTGCCTCTTCCCACGGGGCGCTGACAGCCTTCCTGTACTCTTTTCATACACATAAACGCTGGCTGCTGGCACTTGAAATTTGAGAATGGGAATCAGTCTGGCCTCCTGCCTTCCCTGGCTGCAGGCCCGGCCTGCACAAACGATTTGGGTGGAGCCCAGGGAGGCTGGAAACAGGCAGAAGGTGGCCTCGCCATCCTCTCCTGCCAGCTGTTGCAGGGCCCACCTGGGGAATTGATTAAGGGTGAACAGTGGCATTTATCTCTGTGTTAATAAGCAGGTGAGAGAGAAGCAGAAAGAATTTCCCATCAGCCTCCTGTGTGTGCGCTGAGCTAGGAAGTGGGGTGTTGGGCTGCCCAGCATCCACCGGAGCAGGCAGGCCCCGTCATATCGGGGGACTCCTGTCACAGGCAGTCACACTCTTCCCCCAAGTCCAAACAAGGAAGGCCTCAGAATCCTCCTCCTGTGCTCCGCAGCCGCCCCAGCCAATGGGAGCTGGGTGTGAAATGAAACCTACTTGTTATTTCTTCCTTAGATACCAGCCCAAAGTTGAGGAAAGACAATACTTTCTCTTGGTACATTCCTAATTGAATGTCCTAACTTCCTAATGGCAGGGGCTAAGTCTGCTTCAGCTCTGACCTGGCCACAGCCCCGCTGTTTCAAGTGCCAACTCCTCTGCCCTCACTGGCCCCCTGCCCAGACCTAGCTTCCCCACCCCCATCTCGGTGCACCATGCACAGCCAGTGCCTTCTGCCTGGGCTGCCTTCCCTGCAGGCTACCTGGGCTTATTCTACTCAGCCTTTAAGCACATCCTCCAGGGGGGCCCTCCTGACTCCCCCAACTCCCATCTCTCTGCTGCAGCTTGCAACTCTGGGTTAGCCCTGTTCTCCCTGAATTGAGCTTGCTGGTTACATGTTGGCCTCCCCATCAACTGACCCTGTCTGGGTCATCCTTGCCTCCCCCACAGCACCCAACATGGCACCAGACTCAAAGAGGGCATTGCTGATGTCAGCTGAATGTCTCTGGGCCCCAGGTCCCTGCAACAGGTGGAGTGAAGACTGATTTGTGAGTCTGTGCCAGGGACCCCTGGCCCAGCACAGTGGTTCATACCTATAATCCCAGCACTTTGGGAGGCCAAGGTGGGAGGATTGCTTGAGGCCAGGAGTTTGAGACCAGCCTGGGTGACATATCAAGACCCATCTCTACAAAAAATAAGAAAAAATTAGCTGGGCATGGTGGTGTATGCTTATGGTTCCAGCTAGTCAGGAGGCTGAGGTAGGAGGATTGCTTGAGCCCAGGAGTTTGAGGTCGCAGTGAGCTATAATCGCACCACTGCACTCTAACCTGGGTGACAGAGCGAGATCCCGTCTAGAAAAGAAAGAATGCAGGCCCCCTGGCCGGATGGATGCGCATGCCAGGACCGGAGTTGCAGGGCTTCAGCCCTGCCTCGGCTCACTGTGGGACCCCCTACGCAAGACACTCTCCTTCTCTGGGCCTCAGTGTCCCTCTCTGTTCAAAGACAGATCTGGAAGCTCTGTGCCAGGGAATGGACAGGGAGCAGGATGTGGACCCTCTAAATTCTCAGCCTCCTTGAGGCCCCTTGGAAAATCCCCAGTGAACCTTGTCGCCTGAAACTCCCAGATAAGGAGATTGTGGGGCAATAAACCTGCACAGAGTTTTAGTCAGGACTTGATTTGGGGGAATGAACAGGAAGAAGCTCTGTTCTGTGTCTCTAGAAGGTCCAGGCAGGAAGGGGACCAGCCTTCTGAGGACTGGGGCAGCTGACAGGTGGACAGCTCCTCTGCCCTCACAGGTCTGTGTGTGTCTGGCACGTGGGGGCTCCAGAGCCCTCAGCAGATCATCCTAACAGGTGGGCAGGGCAGGGGCATTACCATTTTATGGATGGAAAAACAGAAAACCAGAGAGGGGGTGAGATTTGCCCAAGGTCATGGCGTAACTTGGTGTCAGAATTGGGTACCCACGGGCCTGTGGGTGGGCAGAGCAGAAGGGCAGGGCCATTTGGGGCTGACAGTCTATGGCTGGGGGGGGAGTGGAGGAAGGAGGAGAAGGAAGAAGGAGGAAGGGAAGGGAGTGGCTGTCCACTGTGCTCCTGCTCTGTGCCAGACACGGGCAAGGTCCTTTCCATACATTCTCATTTAATCCCTGTCTAGATCCTATGAGGAAGATAGCAGGATCCTGCCTTACAGATGGACGTGCTAAGGTGAGAGACAAATACGGGTCCAGGACTTGAACCTGGTGCCCCCTCTCTCCCTGCCCTGGGCTGCCACCCCAAGTGTCAGCTGGGAGTGGGGAGGCTGGCCCGGGAGGGTCCAAGTGCCAGCTAACGACTTCTCTGGGCTGGCTTGGATCTAGGCAGCGGGACGGGGCATGAGCGAAATGGAGTGTCTGGGAGAACACGATGCTTTGAGGGGAGCAGACAGACCAGTCTGACTCAGAGAGCGGATCTGTAGAGACGAGAGGGAGCTCAGGGGGTTGGGGGACTACGAGAGCCTCAAAACCCAAGTCTGCAGAGGGCTTTAGCCTGAGGAGAGGGGACCCAGGGCAGGTGTGAAGGGAAATGACAGGGTCCGGGTTGGGGGCAGGATAGGAGGCCTGGGGATGGGTCACCAAAAGAGAAGGCTGCCCAGGCCTGGGCAGGGGCGGGGCAGGGGTGAAGGAAGGGTAGCTAGCAGGAAGAGCTGTGCGGGCAGGGCAGGAGGAAGTCAAGCATCGGAGGAGGTGCCCAGGGACCTGGGTCTGGGCAGTGTCAGATGTGGGAGGAGGTTTCCCTCAGGCCTAATCTCATCAGGAAGAAAGAGGCCTTTTCTTGGCTTGAGTTTGACTCAATCTGTATTTCCCATGGGGAGGCATCTGTGCTGGGTCAGGAGGACAGGAGAGTTGTAGGAGGCGGAGGCCTGGGGACAGGACTGCTTTCATGTGCTGGCTGCAGGCTGTCTCTGCCTTGCTGAGGGTTCGAAGCCCACAGAGGGTCCCTGGACAACTGCGCTCCTGCCTCCCTCCTGGGCTGTGCTGATGGGGCTGCCCCTGCCCCTCCACCCCACCCAGACCCTCAGCACCAGGGCGGGGCAGGGCTGGCTGGCCTCCCCCATGCAGTGCCCAGCCCAGAGAGATGCACAAATACATCATTGGATACGCCTGTAATACTAGCACTCTGGGAGGCCAGGGCGGGAGGGTTGCTTGAGCTCAGAAGTTTGAGACCAGCCTGAGCAAAAGCAAGACCCCATCTCTACTAAAAATAGAAAAACTAGCCAGGTGTGGTGGTACACCTGTAGTCCCAGCTACTCAGGAGACTGAGGCAGGAGGATCGCTTGAGCCCAGGAGTTAGAGGCTGCAGTGAGCTACAATGATGCCACTGCACTCTACGCAGGGTGACAGAGCGAGACTGTCTGAAAAAAAAAATTTTTTTAGAAACCAGATAATTTGAGATGTAGAATTGCCTGCGTTCTAGAGGTTACTGACTGCATCCCTGTGGTTGTTGGACATGTTTCTCCATACCCTGTGTGCACAGTTACATCCAAAGACTTGGCCAATGTTGGGGTCAGCCTTTAGGCAAGGCCACTTCGTAACTAGTGCTTCCTATTGCTCCATATTCGGCAGTGCATAATGTCTGGTCCTCCCTTTCAGCCATGCTAAGATTGGTCAGTGGGTTCAGGGGTCGCCAGCCAACCCTCCATTACTCCAGTGAGTCTCACACTTGGCTGTGCATTGGTCACTGCTGGCCGGTGAGAGCACAGAGCGCTGAGCCCCGCCCCCAGAGTGTCCAATTCAGTAGGTCTGGGTGAGGCCTGAGAATGTGCAACTCTGACCAGTTCCCTAGTGATGCCGCTGTTGGGGGACTGCACTTGAGAACCAGGGCAGCACATCCGTTACATTGTCCTTGCCCCTCGTGTGCGCTGGAATCACCTGGGAGGCTTGAGCAGCGCTGTTATCTGGGCCCTACTCCCAGTAATGTGACGTCGGCGAGTTTAATGTGCAGAGTTGCAAGCCGCTGCCCTGCGCTTTAGCAGTCCCTCAAGGTCAGACCATCTCATCTCTTCCTGCCCTGGGCCGCTTCCCTGCGAGGTGGGGCGTGTGGAGAGCTGCGATGAATTATTCATCTCGGACAACCCCTCCCCCAGTCCTGCTCCCGACAGAGGGTGCAGAATAAGCTCTAAGCCAATACTGGATGCAGATTGGAGCTTGAATGAAATCACTGCTCTTTACGAACCTTCTTGGAGTTTTCTGCTTTGAAATGTTTTCTTCTCTGGTTCGGGATGTTGGGCTCTTTAAGAAACTGGTGCTAGAGCCTTCTCTTTTACAGGCAAATTGTCAAAGGCAGGGCTACTAGGGACTTCCAACAGAACAGTAACATGCAGACCCCTGGACCTCAGTGATGGTGGTGGTGGAGTGACCAAATCGTCCCTGTTTGCCGGGGACTTTCCTCGCTTACCACTGCAAGTCCTGCATCCCTGGAACCCCTCCACAGTTCTGGGCAAACCAGGACAGCTGGGTGCCCTGCTTCTGGGGAGAGCAGCAAGGCCTCTTCTTGCTTGGAAGGAGGGAAGAAAACTAACCATGGGGGTGGGGGTGAGACCCGGGGTCCCAGCTCCCTGGATCCCACTGTGCCACTTTGGACTCCGTTGCCGGCCTATGGGAGAAAAAAATAAAGACACCTTGTGCCAAGAGGTGGTGGTTTAAACCAGGGCCTGGCCTCCGAGAAACAGAGTCTCGTTGTGGATAAAACCCTCGCTGAGGAGAAGTAGATATGACCATGGTTTCTTCTTTCTGCCTGCAGAGGAAGGGCGGCTCCGTGGGCAGTTGCTGGGTAGGCAGAGTCCTGGGCTGGCAGCAGGACGGCTCTGCCCACCCCTGCAGGGGATATCCCACCCCATCCCACCCGACCAAGCTGGGTCACAGGCCCCATCTAGATTCTGGTTGAATTAGAAAGGAGCTTTCCCATCAAGGCCAGGCTCAGAATAAACTCTACGATGGGTAATAGTTGGTCAAGGATTGGAGTCAAGGTGTGGGACACGCCCGTAATCAGGTGTGTGTCGTGTTAATCCTTGGTCTTTGAAGATCACCTTCATATAGAGTGTTCTTTACTAACAGTAGTCTTGTTTCATCTTCTGAACCGACTGGATAACTTGTGGTTCTTCCAGTCTCCCTCTGTTGGCTGCGGCTATAACCCAGTGTGGTGGTTCAGACCCTCTCACCAGGCACTTACAGGGGGCCGCTCATTGTGCCTGCAAAGTCAAATGTTAAGAGAGAAAAAAATAAAGTTTCAAATATTAGATATGGAAGCAAAGGGACAAGGGTAAGCTGTTAGCGCCAAATTCCTACCCTTCCCTGTTCAAAGACCAACTGAGGTAGTTTCACTCTTTCCCTGAGGCCACAAACAGTGCGATTAATGAATAATCTATATGGTCACCCTGCAGCTAACCCTTGTCCTGCAATGATTTTAGGGCTGGACAAGGAAGAGGGATCTTTGGGAGCAGACAGGAAAATATCTGCCTCTGTCTCTTTCTCTCTTTCACACACACACACACACACAGACATACACACACACACAACAACAGCAACACACATGTATATCAGAGAGGAGCATGTGGCATAGCAGAAAGGGTGGTCTTTGAGTCAAGGCTCAGCCTCTCCTTCCCACCTGCACTGCTCATACTATTAATAATTAATAGTCAAGTCGCTTCCCCTGCACCTCAGTTTTCCCATCATCAAATGGGGACAATAATCCCCACCTACCCCACAGGAGAGTTGTAAGGCACAGGCAGCAAGCCACTGTCAGGCATTAAGAAATAAACTCAATGTGGTGCTAAACCCAGAGATGACTTCATTCTTTTCGGGGGTGGGAAATCACAGTCCCAGGAGCCTAATCCCATGGCGTCAGGCCCGTTAAGCATGCATGGGATCCCAGCAGCAGAACCGATGCCACCCCCTGCTTTGTGCCCCAGCAGGCTGGCCCAGAGTGCCACCCCGAGAAGGCCTGCTGTGGCTTTGATGTGGGCCCAGCCAGATGGGATGGGGCAGGATGGGACTGGTGGCCTGGGATAGACCTGGCTCGGATCAGGGACATTCTGTCCCCGCCCCTGGGAGAGGAACCTGCAGGCAAGTGCCTTCCTGTAGGGAAAATGAAACTCCTGTTCTCTGAATTGCTGAGTCATCAAAGTCACGCATGCACCAATACACACATGCGCTCATGCGCATGTACATATGCGGCCTCCGGTAAACACCCAAACATACATGCACACCCACGAGGGGACACGGCCCTCATGAATGTCCTGATGAATGCAGTGCTCACACTCAGATGTGCAGGCACAGTGCACACGTGGGCCAACACACGTACACAAGGTTCGCCCGTGCATCTGCGCACACTCCCATACTGCGCCCACAGGGAGCGACGGCCGGCCCATCCCCCACTTCTGTAACTTTCCTCCCTTGGCGGCAGGTCTGGAAGAGCCTTGGCAGCAGAGATAAGGGCTGCGGTGGGGCAGAAAGCATTGATGTTTGTGCTGCTTCAAGGCCAAATGGCTTCATCCATGGGCCCCCTTTCCAGAGGGGTGCATTTAGCTTCCTGGGGCTCATTTTCCTTCCCTGTAAAGTGGGGGTGATAATGGTCATGATGCTTCCCCGCAGGGGCTGTGGTGGCTGTGATGGCTGTTGTCATCTGGTGATGATCTCTGGGAACCTGCCGCGGAGGCTCAGCCCTAGGCCTCCCGTTTACTAGCTGTGGGACCCAGTTCCTTGCCTTTTGTCCCTGCATCGGCTGTGGGGAGCAAGGTAGCACCCACCTGCTGTGTTCCTACATGGAGAGCACTGGAGTGGTGCCTGGCCCACCGTGAGCACTCAAACACCGTGAGTTCCTATTGCAGTGGAGGTGACTGTGCCCTCCAGCAGGGTTGTCGCCGGGCCTCTCATGGCTGCCGGACCCCTCCTGGGCGGGGAGCTGGCCCTCAGGTGTCAGATGCACAGACGGGCTGTGGAGGGAGAGTGCTGGGAGGACCCAGAGGGGCTGGGATTCTGGATGGTGGGACTGCTGCGCGCCCATGCCTGGCCCCTCGCCCCACAGCCCACCGCGTGCACTCAGGCCCCTCCCCTGGCTGATCCCACCTCCTTGGTATTTCACTGACATTCCCCCACCCTCCCACGTCGCTGCCCGACTTCAGCCCAGGTGACCGTTCCTCCGCTCAGTAGGCAGAGGAATCCATCCGAAAGTTGCATCTGATCCTCTCACTCCCCTGCTTTACCCTCGGCCGCTCCCAGTTGCCCTCGGAGTCCAAGTTCCTGAGGGGATCTGGGTCCTGCTTCCCTCTCTCTGGCCACACCCAGCACAGGCAGCCGCATGCCCTCTGCAGGGGCCGGACCTGCATGGAGCAGTGTGTGAGGCAGGATGGGCAGGCTGTGCTCCGTGACGAACAGCCCCTATCTCAGCGGTTCCCCTCCTCTGTGACACCGTATGTTAGTCGAGGGAGGTGCTCGGCTCCACACAGTCCCTCGGGGACCCGCTGTCTGCACCATCTGAAACGTGTGCCCTCCTCGTCCTTTCAGCCAAGGAGGAGAGTTCCAGAGGGTCACGGGCAGGTCTGACATGCTTCGGCCTGGCAGTGACACACATCGCTGCCTCCCATGGTCCTTCGGCCGGAACTAATGCTGTGGCTGCCTACCTGCCAGGGGCTGGGCCTGAGGGAAGCCATGGAGTGTCTGATGAGCATCCCCGTCTGCCTCAGACAGGTGCGCTTCCCACACCTGCTCAGGTTGAGGGGACGGGGCCTGGAGCGGAGCCTGCTGACTTGCTCCCTACTTTCCCACCCCCTTCACAGGCCCAAGGCAGCTCCTCAGCTGCCACCTACTTGCCAAGACCCTACGGAGGTCATTGTCCTTGCTGCTCCTTTCCGAGAGGACCCCCAGTACCCACTTCTCCTAGGACCCAGTATGGAGAAAAGCTGTGCTGCTCCTTAGCAACTGGTGGCTTTTATCTTACAAACACTGACTAAATCCCTTTCTGATCTGTTTCCCTTGTCGCATTGGCCACTAGGAAGCTTGGAAACAAATCTGAGGTTTACCTCACCTCCCCTGTGTGGAGGACCTGGCAGCCCACGCTCAGTAGCCTAACTCCCCCTACCCCCACCTCAAATCAAGTGATCTCTTTTTACCTGCATTTTCCCTCTGTTCCTATTTCTTTGGCTGTGGCTTTTCCATTATTTCCTTCTACCTTGTGTCCTCTCAATTTTTGTAAGTCTTCTTAAATCTTTTGTGGGATCGGATGGGCATTAATTAGTCACTCCATCCCTGCATTCTGTGCTATTTCCTGTAGCTCTGGCAAATGCAGCCAGGATTTTGGGCAAAGCTCCCAAAAGGAGAGTTGAAATTTCTGAGCTTCACAGGATAAACGTGCCCCTGCAGGGCTGATGCACTACCTGGTGCTGTGCGCAGGGCTTGGCTTAGGGGTCAGGCCTCGATCCTGTGACCTGCCTGCGATCACACAGCCCAGTCTCGTCCCTAGGAACTGAGCACAGAGAAGAGCCTCACTGGCCAGCCGCCCAGGCAGAGCAGGCACCTTCTTTGTCTTGACCAGTGTGGGGCCCGGCCAAACACGCCTTCCCATGGGTAGTTCTGGGGGCCTGGAGTGGACAGACATGTGCTGGGCCCTCCCAGAGCAGGTCCCCAGGCCTCTCCAGGGAACCTGAAAGCCGGTGGAGAAGATGAGAACTGACACCAGACCCTAAATCAGGGTAGCCAGTGTCAGGGGCTGAGGGCAGGGAGGAGAGTGACATCTCTGCTACTCAGGGTATCAAGGAGGACTCTCTGGAGGAAGTGGCTTGGGGGCTGGGGAAGGGGAGGATTTGGATTTGTGGAGCCAGGAACAGGAGGCAGAGGGATGGGAAGGGCAAGCCAAGCAGCGGGAAAGGCAAAGGCAAAGAGCCAGAGGACTGGAGACGCAAGCACAGGCACCGGGGAGACCGGAAGGTACCGTGTAGGTGAGCAGGAAGACATGGATCCTGGAATACGGAGAAAGACCCAGCCAGAGGCCTTGAATGCCAGGCCGAGGACTGGCCTTGATCCTGTAGGGCAGGGCGACTGGGAGCATCACAGGGTGAAGGGAGGTGGGGCAAGGGTGAGGAACACAGCCAGGTGTGCCCTGTGCTGTCATGTGTTTGGCCACCAGTGAGGCCTCGACCCTTTCGTAGGTCATTCATGATCTGGCCCTACTCATGCCTCTGGCTGGCATTCTCCTCACTCACGTCACCCAGTTTACATGTGTGTGTGTGATATATATATATATATATTTTTTTTTTTTTTTTCCTTTTTAATATCTCCTTGCTAATCTTACCAAACCACACGTGGCTCCCAAATAATCCGTATTCGCTTCTGTCTCAGGCCCTTTGCTCAGGCTGTTCCATCTGCCCGGGACACCTTCCTTCAGCCCTCCTTTGTCCTGCCTCCATGGCCAACTCCTGTTCATCCTTCAAATCACAGCTTAAGTGTCACTTCCTCTGGGAAGCCCTCCCAGACTCCCCCCGTAGCCTCGCCCACAGTACTCTCTGCTCCTGTAAGGGCTGGGTGTGGCTTTACAGTTTCCCAGCTCCCCGGGGCCTGGCACGGGGCCCAGACACACAGTGACTCTCAGTAAATATTGAGTGAACAAACAGGAGGCTGGACGAGGAGCAAAGGAAGCCCAAGGTGCCTGGATGCTAGTAGTGATAGTGGCAGTGATTGCACCTGTCCATCAAGTATCTACCGAGCGCCCAGGGGTCTAAATATATCTCATTTAGTCCTCATGACAAGTCCGTGAGACAGATACTTTTGTAATCTCATTTTACAGTCAAGAAAACTGAGACTCCAGAGCTTAAGTCACTTGCCATCCAGCTGGTAAGACAATGCCGGCACTAGAGCCCAGGCAGGCCGGCTCCAGAGAACACACCGCTACCTGCTTAGTCGGGGTCGGGGAGCCAGGACCTGGGGCTGCTTGGTGAGCTGGCGGGGTGGGCAGCGGGGGGAATGTGGTGAGTTCTCTCTGTGGATTTTCTGCCTTTCCGTGTTCACTCTCAAAGGGATGAAAAGCCTTAAACATCAGCAAACAGGTCAGTGGTGTTCACGCACCATCCCACCTTGCCTCACTGGGTCTGTAGAAATAGCCACAATTATAGCTGTTCACTCGGTCGCCCTTCATTGCACTCACTGTCCGTGTGGAGCGGACGGCTGTCCTGCTTGTGCCCTCTTCTGGGCTCTCAAGCTGGGATCTCCGTGTGTCTCAAGATCAGGGCAGTGAGCCTCACACCTTGTGTCCTGCCTGTCTCCCGCAGATGTCATGGCACCCCCAGTACCGGAGCTCCAAGTTCCGCCACGTCTTTGGCAAACCAGCCAGCAAGGAGAACTGCTACGACTCGGTGCCCATCACCCGCAGCGTTCACGACAACCACTTCTGTGCCGTGAACCCCCGCTTCATTGCAGTCGTGACTGAGTGTGCTGGCGGGGGGGCCTTCCTCGTCATCCCCCTGCACCAGGTAAGGACCCCTGGTCACCCCCAGGCCCAAACAGCTCTCTAGAGGCAGCACAGGACAGACAGAAAGTATAAAGACCTGAGTTTCTAGTGCCCTGTGTGATTCAAGTCCAGCCCTGCCGATTACTAGCTGTGTGACCTTGGGTAAGTCATTTCACTTCTTTGCGCTTTGGTTTCCTACCTGGGAAAAATATACCTAACCTGGGATTTTAGCCTCTGGAGGTTGGCCTAGATACTCCAACACCTCCACTCCTCTCTGCAAAATAATTCTGCAAATTAATTCACTCCTGAGTGAAATATAATTTCTAACGCTTTGCTGGGCTCATAGCAAATTGGGGAAATCTCCAAAGCCACCTCCCCCACCCAAAACAAAAGACAAAGGGACATTGAGCCAAAACTAGCCAGGAGAGGTAAGCAGTAAGCAAACAGGAGAACAGGATTGTCCTGGGGCAAATGTTAGAGTATAGGGTGGACCATATACAATTGTCCATATGGTTTTAGGCCCTCAGAAAGAGACAGTTTCATATAGATCAACCTAGCAGCAGATCTTTTCAGAATATCAACCCTGAGTCTCTGCCTTAAGGCAGAACACCTGAAGGGGCAGACCCTGGGTTGGCAGTGCCCCTGGTTCATAGCAGAAGCAGATAAGAAGGCTCTCCATAGGAAAGCAGTGTGGACAGGACGCCCACAGATTAGGGTCAGGGAAGTGTGACTTCTCAAAGATCACCAAGCTCATACACCGCCATGAGTAAGAGTCAGTTGAAACAACAAATAGCAGACTTAGACCTCCAGAGGACTTTTGAAGTTAAAATCATAAATATAGGTTAGAATCTCACAGACCAGGCTTTTTGATCATAATACAATTGAGTTAGAAATTAATAACAAAAGATAAATGTTAAATTCCCATCCATTTGGAAATTTTAAAACATATTTCTAAATAACTGATTGGTCAAAGATGAAATCTAACTAGAAATTTGAAAATATTAATACTTGAAAGTAAATGATAATGAAACACATCCAAAATTTATGAGAAAGTAGTACTTCAAGGGAAATGTACAGCACTAATGCTTATATTAGAAGAAAAGAAAGGCTGAAAATTCGTGGCTAAATATTTAACCTAAGGAGTTATAAAAAGAACAGAGTAAATCCAAAGAAAGTTTGAGGAAGAAGATAATAAAAAGCAGAAATCAATGAAAGAGGATATAAAGATACATTAGAAAAGATCAAAAAAGCCAAAATTTGGGTCTTAGAAAAGACTGATAGACAAGGCCCTGGAGAGACTGGTCAAGAATAAAAGAGAGAAGGAACAAATGACATCAGGAACAAGAAAGACAATATAGCCGCAGAGCTTTAAAATCTCGTAATTCACTGTTATGAGCAATTGTATGCCGATAAATTTGAAAATGTTGACAATATGGGGAAATCCCTTTAAAAATATAACTTGTCAATACTGATTCAAGTAGAAATAGAAATCGTGAGTAATCTTGTAACTACGTTAAAAATTGAGCAATAGAAATTTCCTTAAAGAAAATAGCAGAAGGAAAAGGCAAGCTATAGAGTGGGAAAGGATATAATAGACTTGACAAAAGATTCATTTCTTGAATGTATAAAATGGACCAAAAAACTAAACTAGCTCTTCATAGCAGAGAAAATCCAAATGGCTGATAAACATTTGAGAAAGTACTCAACTTCATTAGTAAACCAGTGAAATCAAACAGATCATCAAACAACAGATCATCAAAAAATGGGAATGTCTGACGGTAGTAAATGATGGCAAGGACATGCAGCCATGCAAACTATCAGACCCTTCCGATGGGAGTGGAAACTGACACGCCTGTTTTGGAAAAAGGAGGAAAATACACATACCTATGACCCAGCAATTCCACTCCTATGCCATGCAGAATCGTGTGCTTATGTGCACCGAAGTATGAGAATATGCATAGGAGCATTGTTCATACTATTGCAAAACCGGAAAAACCCATATGTCCAAGAGTGTCACAAATAAATTATATATATTCTATTGAATATATACAACCATGAAAAGAAACAAAGTGTATATACATACAACAATATGGTTGAATCATAAAGATAATGTTGAGTGAAATAAGCTGAAGAAATTATAAACTGTATCATTCATTTTACCTAAAATAAAAAACGGGCTACATTAAACTCTACTTTAATGGTTGCATAATTAAGTAGTAAAATTTTAAAGAAAAGCAAAGAAGAGAGTGCCAGGAAACTCAGGATAATAGTTACCCTTAGGGGAGGGCGAGGGTTTTGATTAGAAAGTATCTCATGGGGCGCCTCCCATGTGCTGGTAATGGTTCGTGTCTCAGCCTGGTAGTGTAGCAATCGTGGGTAATTTATTTTCCAACAATGAATTAAGCTGATAATTTACATACTTTGCACTTTATTGCATGTTTGTTATATTTTAAATATACATACACATAAGAAAGACTCCAGGCCTAGATGGTTTTACAGGTAAGTCCTACAAAACTTTTAAGGAACAGAGTCTTCTAACCTTTTACACACTCTTCCAAGAATAGGAAAAAAAGACTTCCCTCCCTTGTTCTGTGAGACCAGTGCAACCTCAATACCAAAACTAGTCAAGGACAGAACAAGAAAGAAAAAATATAGAACAGTCTCACTCATGAAGATGAATGCAAAATTACTAGCAAAGAGAGTCTAATAGTGAATAAGAAAAGATACATTTTGACAAAGTTGGCTTTATTCCAGGAACTAAAGGCGGTTTAATATTAGTAAATCAATAAAGCTCAATCATCACACAAATGAGTGAAAGAAGAAAAACCATCTATGGTCATGTCCATAGATACAGAAAGAGCATTTGATAAAGCTCACTACCCATCCATGAGAAAAATCTCAGCAAACTAGGGATAGAAGGAAGCTTCACTAATTTACAGCAAACAGCATTTTAAAACTTTTTATTTTGAAACAATTTCAACCCTACAAAATTTGCAAAGATACTTAAATGAACTGATTATCCTTCACCAGTTAGTAATATTTTACTAGATTTGCATTTTATCGCTGTGTATATGTGTTTCGAAGCAGAGAGAAGTTATAGATATGACCCTTCACCCCTAAATACTGTGCTTCAGTCTGTATTTTCTAAGAACAAGACATTCTCTTATATAACCACATTCTGGAAATTTAACATTAATACCATGCTAATTATAATGTACAACCCAAATTCAAATTACACCAATTGTCCCAATAAATAATGTCCTTTATAATAGAAATTTTTTTTTCTGATCTAGAATCCATTTCAGGACCACACATTGCATTTAGTTGTCATATCTCTTAGTCTTCTTTATTTTGTGTTATTAACATTTTTAAGGAACAAAAGCCAGTTGTTTTGTAGAATATAATTATAATTATTATATTATTATTAATAACTGGAAGAATGTTTCTAAATTTGGATTTATCAAATCGTTTCCTCGTGATTAGACTCATTTGTGTATTTTTGGCAAGAATATTACATGAATGGTGGTATATACTTCTTAGGTCATTATATCATAGGACATGCAATGTCAGTTTGTCCCTTGACTATTAACTTTGATCTCTCTGTTAAATAGTGAAAACATCATTCATGAAGGAGAAATGTTGGAAGCATGCCTTTAAAATCAGGAATAAGATTAAAAGGCCATGGCCTGCACAGGAAGACTTGAAAAATAAGTTAAAGGTGTTAGGATGGAAATGGAAGAAATAAAACTGCTATTATTTACATATGTGATTGTCTACATAGAAATCCAAAAGAACATGTAGTCACATCATTAGAAAAATAAGAATGTTTGGAAGATAGCTGGGTGCAAAAATCAGAATACAAAAATAAATTGCATTTTACATACCAGGAACATTTAGAAAATATAATTAAACACTTGCGAAGAATAAAAGCAGATTGGATACCTAGAAATAAAAAAGCAACACGTAAAAGGAGAAAAATATAGAGCATTATTGAAAGACTAATATTAAAGATGACCTAAGTAATAGAAATATGTACTATATTCGTGGATAGAACATACATATTTTCCTCCCCCACATTTCCACAGCATTCTCCATTTTTTAAATTCTCAGGTACCTAGTCTCCTGAGAAGCATTCTCCTTTCTTAGGGCATATTCCACAGCATATTTTTTTCCTTAGGACACGACATCCTGACTACTTTGAATTAGAGTCATTTGTGTTCTTCTGCTAGTACCTCCTAATGGGAGAGAATCAGTACTTTGTTTACCCATATATTGCATTGTGGATGTATAATTGGTGCTCATAAATTTTCATCAACAGCAAATTACCTAATGGTTCTTCATCCAAATAAATAAATATGCAAATGCCATTTGTGTAATGGCAAAGGGAGTGGCCCAAGCAAAGGCATGGAGGTGGGACTGTTCTGGAATGTTCAGGGAGCAATGCAGAGAGCAAATCAACAATCTGTGAAGGAGAGGAAGGAAGTACCCTGGGGAGGTGGACTGGGCCAGGTAAGAAGGGCCTTGAATGCTGGCATGAGACGTGTGAACTGTACTCTAGAGAGAGACAAATATTTCTAGCTAGGGAGGAACAAGTGCAAAATGGGATTTACAGAAAGACTTGAAGTTCATATTATAATTATTATATTATTATTAATAACTGGGAGGACCCCTAGAGATGGCTTACTTGGTTACTTGTTTTTTCTAAGCTCTGGATGCTTATAAGAGATTCTGTCCACCAAACCAACTGCATTCTTCATTAATTCGACAATTAATTAATTGATTTTTCTGACATTTATTACTTAAACAGTTTCCAACTCACATGAAGTGCTCAGTGTAAATAGGTACTAACGACCGATATAAAGAAAATAAATGGATTTGACGTGATTGTGACCTGGGTGGGGAGAGGGGACCTATTTTAGACAGGATGATCCAGGAAGGCTTTTCTGGGGAGGTGACCTTTGAACAGAAAGCCACTTGAAACTCTAAAGGGAGTGTGTTCCAGCAGCACAAATATCCAGTGCAAAGGCCCTGAGGCAGGAATGGTTTGGGCATGTTTGTGCATGGCAAGAGTGGTGGGAGGTAAGGTTAGATTGAAGAGTAGGGTTTAGGACTGCGAAGGTCTAAGCCAAGGCAAGAGTCTGGGCTCTATTCTGAGTCCAGTGGGAAGGCACTGGAGTCCTACACTGCTTGATCCTTTTTGAAATATCATAAATAGCTCAACGATACATGTTAATCGCTACTGTCACAGACTGCTAGGAATCCAGGCACAACAAGAGCTGGGAGCCACTAAGCAGAGCTGCTCTCACTTTAATGTTACTTTAGTGTTATAACGCAGATGCTGACTCAGTGGGTCTGAAGTGTGGCTAGAGAGTCTGCATTTCCAACAAGCTCCCAGAGCTGTCAGATAAAATACAGGCTGCCCAGTTAAATTTGAATTTCAGATAAACAACAAATACTCTTTTTGCTTTTTTGCTTTTTAATTAAACTGTTTGAGATAATGGTAGATTCACAAGCAGTTGTAAGAAATAATACAGCAAGATTCTGTGTACCCATTTACCCGTTATCCAGTTTCCCCTGACCGTGACATCTTACAGGAGGACTATAGGGCACATATAGCGACTATATCACAACCAGGCTATTGACATCGATACAGTCAAGAGTCACTTCCCTGCACCCCCACTCCCCCCTTAACCCCCAACAACCACTAATCTGCTCTGCTTGTATACTTTTGCCATTTTATGAATGTTGTATAAATGGAATTGTACAGTATGTAACCTTTTGGGCTTGACTTTTCTCACTCTACGTAATTCTCTGGAGATTCATCCGGGTCGTTGCGTGTAGCGATGGTGTGTTCCTTTCCATTGCGGTATTCCGTGGTATGCATGCACCACAGTTTGTGTAACCATTCACCCTCTGAGCGTCATCGGGTTGTTTTGTGTTTGGAGCCATTACGATTAAAGCTGCTATAAACATTTCTGTACAGGTATTTGGGTGAACGAAAATAAGTCTCCATTTCTCTGGTATAAATGCCCAGGAGTGTAATTGCTGGGTCATGAGATGGTTGCATGTTTAGTTTTATAAGAAACTGTCAAACTCTTTTTATGAATAATTTTTTAGTGTAAGTAAAATATTACATAGGAACTACTTATGCTAAAAAATTATTTGTTGTTTATCTGAAATTTGAATTTAACTGAGCATCCTGCATTTTTATTTTGCTAAGTGTGACGTCCCTACTCCCAGGTGGTGCCGAAGTTTCTGGTTTGCAAACTGCATTTTTCAGTAGTAAGACTCTAATCCAGTTCAGTTTTACAATTATGAAAAATAATCCCAAACAGAAAAGTAGATGAAAACAATGTAGTGAACTCTTCTATACTCAGATTCTCTAATTATCAAGAATTTGCCCTCTCGCTTCATCCATCCCTTCTTGTCCCTAAAGTATTTTCTTTTTTTCTTTCCTTCTTTCTTTCTTTCTCTCTCTCTTTCTTTCTTTCTCTCTCTCTCTCTCTCTTTCTTTCTTTCTTTCTTGCTTTCTTTCTTTCTTTCTTTCTTTCTTTCCTCTTTCTTTTTTCTTTTCTTTTCTTTTCTTTTTATTTTTGAGACAGGGTCTTACCCTGTCACCCAGGCTGGAGTTCAGTGGCTTGATCGTAGCTCACTGCAGCCTGGAACTCATGGGGTCAAGCAGTCTTCTGGCCTCAGCCTCCCAAGTAGGTGGGACTGCAGGTGCATGCCACCACGCCCAGCTAATTTTTTAATTTTTGGTAGAGACGAGGTCTCACTGTGTTGCTCAGGCTGGTCTGCAACTCCTGGGCTGAAGCAATCCTCTCATCTCAGCCTCCCAAAGTGCTGGGATTACAGGTGTGAGCCGCTACACCTAGCCTGCCCTAAAGTATTTTAAAACAAAATCTGGACATTTCGTCATTTTACTCCCACACACTTCAGTGTACAATTCTAAATCACAGGGACCTTTTCTGACATAACCACAATGCCAGAGTCACCACATTAATAATAGCTCCTTGTGTCATCTGATTTCTAATTCGTGTTAAAAATTCCTGGTTGTCTCGTACGTGCCTCTGTGTGTGGTTTGTTTGACTCAAGGTCCAGACAAGGTCCACGTATTGCACTTGATTGATATGTTTCTTAAGTAACCACAGCCCATGTTATTGCACAGGTGTGAGAGGTTGAGCGAGGGGAATGGACACACCTGCTGGCATTGCGCCATCCTGCTTACCAGTGCAGATAGGCCTGCGGGCGCCCTTTATCATACGCTGATGTCTTACATACATTAGCCCCTTCTGTAGGGAGTATTGCCCCATTGTACAGCTGAGGCTACTGAGGCTAGGGGAGCTGACTTCCCAAAGGACCCTGAGCAGCAGGGCGAGGACCCCAATGGGAGCCCAGACCCCGATGTGGCCTTGGGGCCTCACTCTCTGAGGTTTGGCTCTGATTTGCATCGGCTTCTTGTTGGTTACTGGGGATTACGCTGCCAGGCACAGAGAAGTATCAGCGAAGGAAGGGATGAGCTAGCTAATTACTTAATGAAGTGTATAAAGAACGATGGGGTTGGACGATGTCTGGCCTTCCCACAGAGTCCAGGAAGTTAGTCTCAGAGGGGTCGGGCTTTGGAGGACAGTGTCAGGTGTCCCAAAGGGAGTGACACCACAGTCAGGGTGCCTCCCTCTTGCCTTTGTGACCCAGGGTGAGCTGGTTGGAGGGAGGCTGGAAGTGAGTTTCACAACCTGCGCCTGCAGCCTTGGCCACCCAGGGCTGTGCTCAGGGAACAAAGGCAGCAGGGGGAGGTAGGAGAGGAAGCTGGACAGGGGCCCAGCTTGCTGCAGAGCCACCCCGGGCGGTGGGGTGGGGTGGGGTTGGGAGAAGAGAGTGGACTTTGCAGCGAGGTGGGGAGGGAGGGGTGGAGTGAAGGCAAGGGCAGGCAGAGCCCCTGGGGGTGGCCCTGGAACATCGCTGGGAGTGGACCAGGCCAGAGGGGGTGTGGGCCTGAGGGGCTGAACGGGCACCACGGCCTCCAGGTGCCCAGGGGAAGCGGGGGGCGCCTCACTACTGTGCTCCTAAAGGCCAGACTGGCCCTTCTCAAGCCTGTATCTGGCCATGTCACTCCCCTGCTCAGACACCTCCCAGGACTCCCCACTGCCCGCAGATAAAGTCCCACCTTCCTCCTCAAAGCCCCCATTGCCGGGATAGCCGACACGTTTTGAACCTCAGGGCCTTCCATAGCACATGCCTGTTCCGTCCACACAAATTCTCCTTCTAGAAATGCAGGGTGTGGGCTAGTCTGGTTTTTTGGGAGTCTCTTCCAATTCTAGGGGTTCGTTCAACCTGGAAAATAACATACCAAAGGAATGGGTCCTCTGCCTTCAAACATCCAAGGAGCTGACCCAGGACAGAGAGGTCAGATGTGTCTCTGGGTCCCCAAAGGACAGAGCTGGGACCAGAAGCAGGGAGCGAGTAGAGTGAGAGAGGCCACAGGGAGGCCACACTGGGCTCGAACTAAGAAGTGTTTCCTCAGAATTAACAAGGTCTGAAAGTAGAATAAACCACCTTGAGAGGAAGTGAGCTCCCCATTCCCAGAGGTGACCAACTGCCGTCCGTTACCAGGTAACCTCTGTGATTCACCACTTTCAGCCGTAGGTGTTGGATTCTATAGTAAACCCTCCAGGTGTTCAGCTGTGTACTCATAAGGGGAGGAGTGATGAATGGCACTCTGCCCTAAATCTTTATGGGAATGTGCTGTGCATTTTGGAAGCCTGTGCATTCCCAGGGTCGAGGAGCATTCCACTCATGTCTCCCTTTGCTCACCCCCGCCTCCTCTGGGCAGCCCCCTGGCCCCACATCTCTCCCCCTCCAGTTAGGACATGGCTCATCGGTCCATTTGCCTATCTCTCCGTAGGGTCCAGCCCTAAGCCCTGGGCAGGGTGAGTGGACTCCATGCCCACAGCCTCACCCCACTTGCCCTGTGTCCTCTCCACTCCCATCCTCCAGCCTACCTTCCCCATTGGCTGCTTCAGCATCCTCCCCACTTAAACCTACCTGTGGCCCTGCCTTTCTGATATGAAATGCCTCCCTCCACCTGGCCTAGTCAAAGTCTCCTTCTGTTTAAGGCCCGATTCAAAGGCCTCCTCCTCCAGGAAGCCTTCTCTGACTCATCCCCCAGGCCCTTTGTGTGCCTCTCTCTCTGAGCCCTGAGAACATTACATCTTATCTTCTCCCTAAGGCAGGTGGCTCCTGTAGGGCAGAGACCGTGAGTACCCCATCCCTGCTACCACCTGCATGCCCTGTGCGGTCTGGCACATAGTAGGTCCTCGACGAAAGGCCCGTGTGATGTTGATGATACAGCAAGAGGCAGACCAGGCCGTAGGAGGAAACATTCCCTGTTCTCCTGGCTCTGCCATGGACTGGCTCTGTCATCCTTATCACATGATTGGCAGCCCTCCTTATGCCCAGCCTCTGCACTTGTAAATGGGGATTCTCGCACCACTTCCTAGGGTGGTTGGAAGGAAAATCAAATAATATGAGCAAAGCACCTAGCACTGGGCCTGGCACATATACAACTCCCTAAATTGTGATTCCTAAAGAAAAACATTTAAAAACCTATTTCTTATAGATGTGGGAACGGGGCTGATGCCCTGCTGGAGTTCACCAGTTGGAATACAATCAAGCCATCAGTTTACTCGCTGACGGCACCCCTGGAGCAGCCTGTCCGTCAGATTGGTAGGAGGCGATGGGAGTGCCCCGGCAGAACAGTGTGGCCTGCCACTGAGTATATCCCCTGGCCCCTGAACGTACTGAGCAACAATGAACACTGGGTAATCGTGACTAGCTGCGATGAACTTTTACTGGCTCATCTACCGAGCTCTTACCATGTGCCAGACACTGTCTTAAGCACTTTACGTGTGTTAACTCGGCTAATCTTCACACCCACCCTGCGAACGAGTCCTACTACTGTTGCCATTCCATAGATGAGGAAACTGAGGCATAGAGAACTGAGGTTGCTTGCCCGAGACTGCACAATAGTAAGGGGTGTGGCAGGGATTCCACCCCTGTAAGCCAGAGTAAGCCTGCCCGTCCCGCCTCCCCTGCCTCCCAGCCTCCACCCTGTGCTGCCGGGAGGCTCATCTGAGGCCATGACCGTGACTCTGTTGCAGGAACAGCGCTGGAGTGCTGAGGGTCGTGGCAGTGGCCTCACAGCCTCTCCCATCCCAGCCCCCACCCGCCTGGCTCTGCCCTTGGCGTCCTGCTGTCCTGTCTACTCCATCTGCCCCAGGCAGCCCCATGGGGACTTGGAATTTGTGCCTCTCCAGGCTGAGCAGCCCAAGCCAGGGTTCTCTGGAGTCTGCGAGGGGAGCAGGTGTGCGGCCCCTGGTTTAGAGCTTGTATTCCCCATAAATCAGAGGCCTGGCTCTGGCTGAGCGCGGGCCTAATGGGCAGAAAGGTGGAAAGGGTCTCCTGATGATAAATGTCCCCGACAGGCTTTTAGCAGCTCAGTCAATAGCCCACCAGACTGGCTGATGTCTGCTAATGCCCTGCTGTCCTCAGCATAGAATCTTTGCAGATGAGAACAGTCTGCCGGCCTGGGGTGAGGGGCAGTTGTCCCTTGTCCACTGAGAAGGAAGAGAAGCTGTCTAGGACTGGGACCTCTGCTTGGACAGGGCTGAGAGGGGAGCTGGCCCCAGGCACCTTCCCTGAGTCCGTGGCTCCGCAGGGCAAGTGAGGCAGGATGCTGGGTCTGAATGGGGCTCCTGGGCTGTCTGCCTCCTGGCAGTCAGCTCCTCCTGCAGCGGAGAAACCGGGGCATGGCCCTGCGCCAGAGGGTAGAGATAAAGGCAGTCTGGGGCAAGAGACTCTCGTGCCCTTTGACCCCGGAATGAGCCCAGAGAAGGGAAAGGCTGTGTGCAGGAAGGGGCCGGGACACTGACTCACAGAGAGGGCTGGCGCTCCCTTGGAGCTGGTAAGTCACCACCGGGGTCACACTGGAGGGGCCAGAGGCCTGGGTCAGTGAGAGGGTGCTGGGGCCCATCGGTGATGCCTGCCACGGGACAGGCTAGGAGACCTCAGCTATCACGCTTCCTGGTCTCAGAGCCTTTAAGCTCTGCCGTTTTATAAGTAATTTTTGTCTGATCCTGGAAGGACCCTTCTTTTGAGAAAATCTCTGGTTTTGTTCTTAAACGCCTTTTTTTAATCGCAAAATTTACATAGCTAAAAAAAGACAAAGAAGATGACAAAAACCACCCATTCATCCCACCATCTAAATATAACCACAATTAACATTTTGATGCATTTCCTCCCAGTTTTTTCTCAGTTTTGATAGACGAGTATACGTGTGTGTACACCCCCATATGTACACATACGATAACAACAGCTACGGTTATTGGGCACTCACTGTAGCGCCTCGCTCTTGGGCTCTTCATGCATAACATCTCATTTAGCCCTCACAGCAGCCCTGCGAGGAAGAGATTATGACTTACATTTGACAGTGAAGAAAAAGAGGCTTGCAAAATTTGAGCAGGTGCACAGCATGCTCAGATTTTAATTTTCAAAAGCTCCTGGTGAGAAGAATGGATAGAACGTCCTCGAGGCCAGGCAAGGTCAGTGGCTGGAGCGATGGTCCCATGGGGACCGGAGCCACGGCCCAGTGTCCTCCCTCCCAGGCCCTGGCTCCAGGTGCTGCCCTGCTGGGACAGGGGACAGGGAGATGCACCTCTCCTCCCTCCCAGGGCCCCATTTCTTTCAGCTGTGGTGGAGGCCGACCATTTGAAAACCATGGAACTATCACCTACCTCCTCTCATTTCGTTAACAAATGTTGCCAGTCCACATTCTTTCCTTTTTTGTTGTTCTCTCTCTCTCTCTGAATGTGTAGGTGTGTGTATAATTTTTCCTGAACCATTTGAGGGTAAGTTACATACAGCTTCGCCCATTATCCCTAAATACTTCAATGTTTCCTAAAAATACGAACATTCTCTTACGTAACCACAGTATATTATCAACTTCAGTAAGTTTAACATTGCAACAGTGCTTTCCTCTAATCTACCGCTGTTCGAATTTGTTAAATAACATCCTTAATAGCATTCTCCCCTGCAGTGTGGGACCCGGTCCAGGGCGAGGCGTCTAATGTGTCTAACAGCTTTTTCCTGAGGGGAGAGAGCAGGAGTGAGCAGACTATTTCCAGAGGGGAGCCCAGGACCCCCTCCTGTTTTTAGAGCTACTAAAATGCAGGCTCAGGGTGTCCGCATTTCCTGGTTTGCCAGAGGTGACCGGGAAGCCCTGTGTCCATTCTCGTGGCAGCTGCCTGCTTCGCAGCCTTATGAAGCAAGCTTAGGGACCACCACTGCGCCTTTGCTCAGTTTCGATTACGGACGGTCTCAGGGGTGTCACACCAGAGCGCAGTGGCCTCTGCAGAGTTGGCGAGGTGAGGGAAGGAGAGGAGGCTGGGTGTTCCCTGAGTCTACCCTGTTCTTGAAAGTTCCTTTGTAAAAAATCCTGAGACTATTGATTCTGCGAAGTCCAGGACTGTGCTGTGTGTTGACCTTGCATCCAGCCCCTCGAACAGTGCCTGTTCCCTGGGTACCCATGAATATTTGGTGAATGGATGCATGATGGCCACTTTTCTTCTCAGCTGTCTCTTCCACTTAGATGTAAAAACAGTGAGGGGAGCATTCTGGTGGGTGGGCTCAAGAACTTGAGACCAGATGATGGCTGTGGGTGATGGCTACATTGGCAGGCAGAGGGCCTGGCGACCAGGCCCTGATCGGCTAGCGCGGTGTAGTGTGATGTGCAAAATGAATAGGTTGGTCACCACCAGTCCAAATTTCTGTAACTGAACTTGGAAATCCAAATCTGTCGGTGGAGTTAGAAATAGCTTCAGGGCTGCATGGCATAGGCTGCAGGGCCGGTATTTCCCTCCCAGCACCTATACAGGATTCTCAGTAGGAAGCAAGGAAAGTGAGAGAAATGCCCTATATTTTTAATTGGGATGTAATACACACACCATAAAATTCACCATGTTTGGTGCGGATCTTAGTATATTCCCAGGGTTATGAAACTGTCACCACTACTCGATTTCAAAATAATTTTATCCCTCCAAAAAGAAACCCCACACCCATTAGCAGGTGCTCCTGATTGCCCCCTCCTCAGCCCTGGGCATCCCTCATCTGCTTTCTGTCTCCAGGAATTTACCTGTTCTGGATTTTTCATATGCATTAGTTAGGTTCTACCTACCAGGTACCAGGGGATGTGTTAATTTGCTCAAGCAATGAAACCACATCTGGTACTTCAAGTGCAATCATACAATATGTGGCCTTTTGCGTCTGCCTTCTTTCATTTAGCATAATGTTTTTGAGGTTCATCCATACTGTAGCATGTGTTAGTACTTCATTCCTTTTTTTGGCTGAATGATAATTGTATGACTATACATTTTTTATTTCCATTTATCACCTGATGGGCATTTGGGTCGTTTCCACTTTTTGGCATTATGAATAATACTGTTGTGAACATTGATGAACAAG
This sequence comes from Propithecus coquereli, assembly GCF_000956105.1. Classification (NCBI taxonomy): domain Eukaryota; kingdom Metazoa; phylum Chordata; class Mammalia; order Primates; family Indriidae; genus Propithecus; species Propithecus coquereli. The sequence goes on along the minus strand of NW_012136969.1, from coordinate 876,923 downwards.
CTTTTTGTAGACCTATGTTTTCATTTTTCTTTTCTTTTTTTTTTTTGAGACAGGGTCTCACTCTGTTGCCCGGGGTAGAGTGCCGTGGTGTCATCATAGCTCACTGCAACCTCAAACGCCTGGGCTCAAGTGACCCTCCTGCCTCAGCCTCCTGAGTAGCTGGGATTATAGTCATGCATCACTGTGCCCAGCGAATTTTTCTTTTTTTTTTTTTTTGTCAAGATGGGGTCTTGCTCTTGCTCAGGCTGGTCTCAAACTCCTGGGCTCAAGCAAGTCTCCTGCCTCAGCCTCCCGGTGTGCTAGGATTACAGGTGTGAGCCAGCTCACCCGGCCTGTTTTCATTTTTTTTAGGGATAAACCTAGGATTGAAATTACTGGATCATATGGTAACTCTGTGTTTAACCTTTTGAGAAACTGCCGGACTGTTTTTCAAAGAAGTTGCGCCATTTTGCACTCCCACCAGCAGTGTATAAAGGGAAATGCACACCCCCCACCGCCTTTTTTTTTTTTTTGAGACAAAAGTCTTGCTCTGTCTCAAAGGTTTACAGGCATGAGCCACCACGCCCGGCCGGAAATGCCCTTTGACTGAACATCTACCGTGTACGAGGCGCTGTGCCTGACCTTGTCCACACCTCAGTCTCCGGTGATCCTCATACCAACCTGTAAAATACCTACGATTGCCTCCACTTTAGCAAGCAAGACCCTGGGGCTCAGAGAAGTGAAGTAACTCCCCCAGGATCACACAGGGAATGAATGTTCAGGCCTAGATTCACCAGGCCAGTTCTGTCCCCTCACATTTTCCTGTTTGCTCACTGATTGCTAACTGACTGACTGACTGTCCAGATGCTAAAGTCGAATGAGCCTTCTCCCCGACCCTCCCGGGCACTGTTTTACAGACTGGAAAGTTGGACCCCCACTACCCAAAGGTCTGCGGGCACAGAGGGAACGTCTTAGACGTCAAGTGGAACCCTTTTGATGATTTTGAGATTGCCTCCTGTTCTGAAGATGCCACGGTGAGTGTCAGCCCGAGAGGTGCTTCCCTTTCCTGAACAGAGGGACTGGAGCAGGGCAGGGTGGACGGGTACCTGTACCCAGCTCTGGTGTCCCGACTCTTTCATTGCAGAGGTCACTGTGTGGGGAGGCGTTAAGTTAGCTTGAGGAAGGCAGGTTACATTAGTTAGTTCTGGGTACTGTGGGACTTAGGGAACCACCTCTCCTCTCTGTGGGCCTCAGTTTCCCCACCTATAAAATGGGCATAATAGCTCTCACCTGTGTAATTAAGAGCCAGTGAAATTCACTGTCCAGTGGGAAAACCCATCCTTTGGGGGAACCATAAAATGCTATAAGGGGGGCATTTTTATTGTGGTCAGAAAACTTCGTTCCACTTAATCTCACAGACAGTGAGGAAATGAGCTTTAAAAGAATGACAGTGAGAGGTGTATATGAATAAGGACACTAGAACCATCTCAAAAGCTTCAGTCCCACTAAATTTTTTGAGCTTATGTCCTGTACAGGGTCATAGACCCTGTCCCCACAATGTTTAGTGTTAAATCATTTTGTACTGACTTCTAAAACATGCTGGATATGGCTTAAAACAAAAAAACACAGATGACTAAAATAAGAATAAACGTCATAATTACCATTTCTTGTGAGCGCACTGTGTCCCTGAATGTCATTACACTTATCATTTCACTCAGTTTTCCCAGCAAGCCCACAGGAGAAGCCAAGGATCAGAGAGGTGCAACAATTTGCCCAAGGTTACACAGTTATGGGAGACAGAACCAGGCTTCAGACTGTCTGATTCCAGAACCCATTCTCTTTCCACTGAGCTGTGCCGCTTCCGTAAGCAGCAGCAGCCACAGATGGAAGAAGTGAGGAAATACTAGAAACGTCAGCTGTGGAGGGTTGCAGCAGCTGCGTGACTAGTTTAGCTCAGAGCTGCCTGGTGGCCAAGGCAAAAAAGGGAAATGTAATGTATTGCAGAACCCTCACTGTTGGATCAACTGACCAGTTCATCAGGAAAGGAAAGCAGAAGATTCTAAGAGCACTTGGGGCGGTTTCCATATGCTGAGGAAATAAAGGACAGTGTCTGCCAAGGTGATTTCACCGAAGGGGCAGTCAAGCCCGGTGAAAATTGGCCCTGTCTCCAGTGAGTGTAGGGCCTTTGGCAGGATATTACATATCTGACACTGTCCCCACTTTTGTAATACCTGCCCTTTCAGGCCTGCTTTGAAAGCTCCCTTCAAGGTCTTTATTAAAGACTGGAGTCCCTTCCCAGATGCCACAGGGAAAGGGGGAGTGGACACAACTGTGATTGCTGGGAGTGGCAGCGCCTTTTCTCCCTGCAGCCCGCCGCACCCAAAATCAATTCATGGAGTAAATTCGTTCCTGTGAAGTGCTCAGCCCTGCCTCCCTGCTCCCAGGACCTGCAGGGCAGGGTTGACTCTCTAGCCCTGGGGCGTGGACAGTCTTCCCTGCTTCCGTGTTGGGACGGTACCTAACCGCCCACACATACCTGCCTGGAGTGTGTTCTCCACCCAGGGCCCAGTTCTGTGCAGTGACAGCCCTCACACACTGATCTGTCTGGGGCCTGGCACTACGCTCGTGGGGTTGGTTTCTTGGTTTTAAATTCAAGAAGACCAAGAAATAAATATTTGCTGAATTGAAAGCAAAGTCATCTACCTGAAAAACCTGTATACCTCTAAGAGAAACAGTACATATGACCACTGTAGGAGCCAGAGAACCCTGCAGGACAATAAGGAACATCAAGTTGGCACCATCCTGGGCTCTGTCACCCTCTGTAACATCATCCTTTACCTCCATTTGTATACCTCCGTGACAGGGAGCTTACTCTCTACCGTGGCAGTGGTTCCATCCTCAGACAAAGTACCTGGGAAGGAAGCCCCAGCCCTTCCTCTCAGGCCTCCACCGTGAAAAACAGGACTATGCCCCCGTCCCGCCCGGCCTCCTGGACTTTAGTCTTTCCTCTTCCAGGCCATCCAGGTGCCCCTCCAAAGCAGGAAGCTTGGCCCTGCCCTGCCCTGCTCTAGAGACGGTGCTGCTCCCTAGTGCCCTGAGGATGCAATACAAACCCTTCATCCTGGCCTTTGAGGCTCCACGCTGGGCCTTTGAGACAAGGAGGGGTAGACCCCCCTACTGTGGGGGATATTTTAGGCTGGAAGACAGGCCTGCAGCCCACCCACCTGCCCACCACCTTAGGCTCTCAGCATGGCAGAGATTCCCCAAGGGCAGATTGGAAGGCTTAGGCTCATCTCTGGTCAGCACCAGCCCCTGCTCAGGCAGGAGGACTTTGGCAAAGGCCCTGTCCCTCTGAGAGCCCCTAGCTGCCCCTCCACTGAGTGAGAGGTGGCCAGGGAGAGAGCTCCCCTGGTCCTTCTGTAGGTCACTGCCATATCTGTGGCTTAGGGTGGAGAAGGTGCCAGGATGCCCCTGCCTAACAGTCCCCCGGGCTGTGTCCCCCTGCCAGGTTAAGATCTGGAGCATTCCCAAGCAGCTGCTGGCAAAGAACCTCACAGCCTGCAGGAAGGAGCTGGTGGCCCACGCGCGCAGGGTGGGCCTGGTGGAGTGGCACCCCACGGCCGCCAACATCCTCTTCAGCTGCGGCTACGACTACAAGGTGAGTCTGCGTGTTCGCTTTCTGGGGCTGCCCTAACAAATGACCGCAGACTGGGGAGCTGAAGACGACAGAAATTTATTCTCTCGCAATTCTGGAAGCCAGAAATCTAAAATCAAGGTGTTGGCAGAGCCAACTCCCTCCAAAGTCTCTAGGGCACAATCCTGCCACGGCTCTTCCAGCTCCTGGTGGCTCCAGGCATCCTGGCTTAGAGCTGTGTCACTCCAGTCTCTGCTGTCTTCACACGGCCTTCTCCCTGTGTGTCTGTATGTCCTCTCCTCTCCCAGTGAGGATGCCTGTCATCGGATGTAAGGCTCACCCTAGTCCCTGACCTCATTTTAACCAATTTCATCTGCGAAGACCCTATTTCCAAATATGGTCACAGGTGGATGTGAGTTTGGGGGGACACAAGTCAGCTGCCTACAGAGCAGGCAGGCTGTGGACCCTGTGGATTGGAACTCACGGTACAGGAGCTCAGATTCTAGTCCGACTCAGTCTCTGACCTGCAGTATGACCTGGGACAATCCCTTGTCTTCTCTGGGCCTCAATTTCCCAATCTGTACACAAATAGGATTGGTGGGACCATCGCTATGGCTTTTCAGCTCTTGATAACTCTACAGGGGTTTACAGAGGCACCTCAGGGCCCTCTGTGATGGATAAAAGGGCCTTCCAACCCTTTCTGATTAGAAGTGCTTTTTGTGTGTTTATGGAGAGTGTTTCTGCAGGGCCACTGTATGTGTTTGTGCCAGTTGTTCTATACCTAACTCCAGGGGGCGCAATTGACATTGTAGACTCTGGGAATGGATTACCTTGGAGCTGTGCAGTGCGCAGCCTGTGCAGCTGAACATGGCAGTCCTGTTTATCTGTGTGAAGTGGAAACTGCTACTGATAATTGTTTGAAATCCCCTGGATTAGCTGGTTCCCTAGGGTCCTCGCAGCATGGATGTTTTGTTGCTCAAAGGCAGGTGGTGTTTTCCTTTCACTGCTAGACATCCTGACTCTGGGCTTTCCCCTCCTGCCACCTGCAGCTTCAGCTGGCAGATCCATCCTCCCACCTGAGGCTTCTTGGCCAGGCTGCCAGCTGCGCTTCCCTCCCAGGGATACCATGTTTCACAGAGGCCCAGCCAGTGTGCGACTGCGGGGACCAGGGGCGGGGGGTGGCCACTGTGCTCAGAGCTGGCTCCCTGCCATGCAGGTGATGATCTGGAACCTGGACACAAAGGAGTCTGTCATTGTAAGCCCCGTGAGGACAATTACCTGTCACCAAGACGTGATCCTCTCCATGTCCTTCAACACCAACGGCAGCCTGCTGGCCACCACTTGTAAAGACCGCAAGATTCGAATTCTCGACCCCCGAGCAGGGACCGTCCTCCAGGTCAGCGCTGGCTTGGGAGCAGTGGAGCAGGAGGCAGTAGGGCTGGGGCAGCTTCTGAGAACAGCACAGTCACGCTGTCCGCATCTGGGCCAGGCCCTCACGGGTAGTATCCCCACCTGTCCTCGTGGCGCTGCTGGGAGGTGGGATGTGTCATCTCCATTTTTCAGATGAGAAAACTGACGCCAAAGAGAGATGAAGTGACTTGAGAGCTGGGACCCGTCAGTGTGCCTCAGCTCTGTCGCTGAGGAGAACTGAGGAGGGTGCCACCGTTTATCCACTGTGTAGCCTTAGGCGAGAACTTTCTGCTCAGAACCTCTGTTTTTTCATGTGCAACAATGGGCCACTAGTTCTTCCCCACCGAGGATTAAGTAAGACAACCCAGGTGACAGTGTCTGCCCAGCCCATGCCTCACCTATGATGGGTGCACAATATTCTCCCAGCAAGAGCACGTAGCGGGGCAGAGGTTTACCTCTGTTCCTGCTCAGAAAAATAACTCAACAAAAATGGTGGGGAGAGATTCCATGTGGATGGGAGGGACCCAAGAGGGCCTCTGGGAAGTGATGTCTCTGGGAGGGTTTTGCAGGCAGAGTTGGGGACAGAAAGGGAGGCTGCCAGGTGGAGCAGCAGCATGAGCAAGGCAGGGAGGCCGGAAACCCATCTGCCACCTGGGAGTCCCGTCTCTCCGACACCTACTGCACACGTCCCTCCAGGAGGCCAGCTACAAGGGGCACCGGGCCAGCAAAGTGCTGTTTCTGGGGAACCTGAAGAAGCTCCTGTCCACAGGCACATCCCGATGGAACAACCGGCAGATAGCCCTGTGGGACCAGGTGGGTCTCACACGCACCTACCCCACCCCGCAGCTGAGAGCCAGCGTCATTCATTCATGCGTGCGTTCGCTCACCCACCCATTCCTTTCTCACGCGTTTAGCATAGTCTGCCAGGTGCTGGGGATGGGAGGCCAGCCACCCATCCGGCGAGCCCAGACCTTGTGCGTCTTGCCATGCCACGAGGGAGACGGGTCAGGGCCTGGGTGGGGCCTCGGGCTAGGGGAGGGGAGGGGCCTGAATCTGGGACCAGGCCTAGAGGAAGGGAGAAGGAAATGGCCTTCTGGGTGGGGGGGACAGCGGAGCAGAGGCTTGGGATGAGTTACTAACAGGTACGGTAGGGGGAGCTTGCTGTGGGCAGCTGAGGGCGGGGAGCAGGCCACACAGTATGGTTTGGAAGGAGCACTTCGCAGAAGTTTCGAACACCGGACAAATCACTTCCCGTCTCTGGATCTCCCTCTTCATCTATTAAATTTAATGTTAAAAAACAGATGGTGGGCCGGGCGCGGTGGCTCACGCCTGTAATCCTAGCACTCTGGGAGGCCGAGGCGGGTGGATCGCTCAAGGTCAGGAGTTCGAGACCAGCCTGAGCAAGAGTGAGACCCTGTCTCTACTAAAAATAGAAAGAAATTATCTGGTCAACTAAAAACATATATATATATAAAAAATTGGCCGGGCATGGTGGCGTGTGCCTGTAGTCCCAGCTACTCGGGAGGCTGAGGCAGGAGGATCGCTTGAGCCCAGGAGTGTGAGGTTGCTGTGAGCTAGGCTGACGCCACGGCACTCTAGCCCGGGCAACAGAGCGAGACTCTGTCTCAAAAAAAAAAAAAAAAAAAAAAAGGATGGTGGAGGAGTGGAGTAGGATCAGGTGTGTCAAAAGTGATTGTTAGGGGCAGAAAGCTGACAAAACAAGTGTGGGGGGGGCGGCATTTTAGTGCCTTTAAAATGTGATCTCCACCAGAGAGTAGCCCACACATTGGACCTCAAGAACCAGGGACATCTTCCCCCAACACATCTAGATAAGATCAGACTTTCTCTCTTTCACATGCACACATACACATGCCCAGAGCATCCAGGCAGGAATTCTTATCTCAGAGAGCACCAGTGAGGGCCCCAGGAGTGACCCCCAGGCCTTCCTGGTCTCCCTTTCCCTTGCAGGACGACCTCTCTGTGCCTCTCACAGAGGAGGACCTGGACGGCTCCTCAGGTGTGCTGTTTCCCTTCTACGACGCAGACACCAACATGCTCTACGTGGTGGGGAAGGTCAGCACGGCACAGGAGGGACGTTGCCACCAGGACCTGAGACAGGAGGCAGAAATATCCCTAGCCTAGCCCCACTGGTGGCCCAGAGAGCAGGCTGGGGCCATTGGGAGTGCAGGGCAGAGACAGGCAAGAGTCGCTGGCCACTCTTCCCCTGTGGGAGAGCACCCCTCTCCCACCTCCCGGCTCCCAAGCAGCACCTGGGGCCAGGGCTTTGGCTGGACACCCTGAATTCCCTCCCCAGCTCTGGGTCCAGATGAGCAGGAACCACTAGTGTTTCTCAGCAGGGGCATTTGTTGAACTTGGGGCAGAACAGGTCTATGCCATATTTGGCATCCCTGGCCCCTCCCCACAGATGCCAGAACAGCATCTCTCCCTGGTCCACCCAAGTTGTTATGACAACCAGGAATGTCCCCCAGGGGTACAACCCACTGGGTGGACTCCAAGGACACACCAGTTCTGACCTTTGTATGCAGCTCTTGATGGGAACGACACTGGGGCCTCTCTTCCCAGAGCTTCTGCCTTGTAGGAACAAGGGTGGGCTTTGGGTCAGGGTTGTGCGGACTGAGCATTCAAATGAGGACCCCTTTTTCCTGCCTTGCCAAGTCCCCTGGTGTTTCCTTGTGTGAGACGGGGTTGCCAGCCGTTCATGCTGTGGCGGCCAGGCTCTGCTACAGGGCAGGCTCTGCTACAGAGGCCCTCTGGGTCGCTCTCACTCTGAATCTCCGAATCTCACCTCCTCAGGGAGATGGCAACATCCGCTACTATGAGGTGAGCGCCGACAAGCCTTACCTGAGCTACCTGACTGAGTACCGCTCCTATAACCCACAGAAGGGGATCGGTGAGTGAGGGACACCTAGGCGACTTGGGGTCAGGGCTTCAGCGCTGGGGAGACAGGGATGAGTCGGCAGGAGGGGAGATGGCATGACAGCACTCTGACTTGATGGGGGCTACCTGAGGAATGCAGCCACACAAAGGAGGAAGTCCCAGGAGGGCTTCCCAGAGGAGGCAACGTTTGGGGAGCTGAAAGAGTAAGCAGAGCACAGCACAGGGAGAGGAGGAAGTGCTCTAGGTCAAGGTTACCATAGCAGGGAGGTGGAAGGAGTTGACCTCCAGGAAGCAATCCCACCTCCTTTTGGGGATTAAAAACCCAACTATGTGTTATCTATAGGAAACCCACTTTAAACATAAAGACACAGCTAGATTAAAAGTAAAGGGCTGGCCGGGCGTGGTGGCTCACGCCTGTAATCCTAGCACTCTGGGAGGCTGAGGCGGGCGGATTATTTGAGCTCAGGAGTTGGAAACCAGCCTGAGCAAGAGCGAGACCCCATGTCTACTAAAAATAGAAAGAAATTAATCGGACAACTAAAAATATATAGAAAAAATTAGCCGGGCATGGTGGTGCATGCCTGTAGTCCCAGCTAC
>NW_012136969.1:862389-868355 GCF_000956105.1 Propithecus coquereli | reverse complement strand
CTGAGGCAGAAGGATTGCTTGAGCCCAGGAGTTTGAGGTTGCTGTGAGCTAGGATGACGCCACGGCACTCTAGCTCGGGCAACACAGTGAGACTCTGTCTCAAAAAAAAAAAAAAGAAAAAAGTAAAGGACTGGGGAAAGATAAGCCCTGCTAACTACTCAGAAGAGAGCTGGTGTGGCTATATTAGGAGCGTTTGGGTCACAGGAGCTGTGGAGGTGGAGACAGGGAGCCTTGAGCAGAGCAAACTGCCTATAAAAGTCCACTGAAATAATTTAAACCCTCCAAGGTGGAGACAGAGTCCGATTATTTCAGCTCCATTTCCCCGGCACGGGGCCCAGCCCAGTGCAGGTATCTGTCCATGGGCTGTTTGTTGAGGGAAGGACGGCGGGAGGGGCAGTCTCTGTTCATAGCCAGGTGTGCATCCTGGCCTTGGCCCTCCTTGGCTGTCTGCCTGCAGGTGTGATGCCAAAGAGAGGCCTCGACGTGTCCTCCTGCGAGATCTTCCGCTTCTATAAGCTAATCACAACCAAAAGCCTCATCGAGCCCGTATCCATGATCGTGCCCAGGCGGGTAAGGGGGGTAGGGGCCATCTGGGAGGGAGGCAGGAACCCGTCCTGGAGAAGACAGACCCAGGGTGTCAGGGTGCCAGAGCCTGGAGCCCATAGTCCAGAGCTTCAGGAGTCCTGTGTCTCACCCCACCTCTGCTCCTGAGCTGCTGTGTGACCTTGGGCAAGTCCCTTCACTCTCTGGGCCTTGGTTTCCCCAACTCAGCAGGGGTTGGGGAGAGCCTAGACCCCTGGCTCTAAGGGTCCTCCTGATCTGGGCAGCCTGCCCTACCACCCCCTCACCTCTGGACTTCTCCGGCAGTCGGAATCCTACCAAGAGGACATCTACCCCCCAACAGCAGGGGCCCAGCCCTCCCTGACGGCCCAGGAGTGGCTCAATGGGATGAACAGAGGTGAGGAAGAGGGAGAAAGGGCCTTGGGCAAATGTGGTGGGAACCTGGGGTGCTCAGTGGCTCCAGGCAGCTGAGAGGGGTTTGGGCTGTATTTTTATTCTCAGAGGCCGGGCCCTCCTTGACAGTCAGTCCCCAGTGGCGAGGGTGGTCATATATGGGTCCAGGAAGGCAGGGAGCTTGACCCAAGTGGCTCAGAAAACTCCCTCCAACTCAAAAGACTTTGCCCCATGGAAAACTTCCTTACCCCACGGGGCTGAGCACGGCGCCTGGACTGTCTCAGCCAGACTCCCCCTGCCCATCCCCCGACCCAAGAGGCCCTCTAGGCAGCAAGCCCCACCCAGGCCTTCTGCCTGCAGCAGCCCCCTCCCCAGTGGTTCAGGCCACAAGAGGGCAGCCAAGTGGAAGCAGGGTGATGTGTGCTCCTACCCCCACCCCAGCTGCTCCCTTCCCTCTCCAGAGACCCAGCCCAGTGGCTGAGGGGCCTCCTTGGTGGCCTGGAAGAGCCTCTGCCTAGGGGCAAAAGAGCAGAGTCAGGCAGGTCCCAGTTTGGAATAACCCTTAGATAGGTCTACGCCTCCCTGGGCCTCAGTTTCCTCGTTGGCAACCATGATGCCAGCCTTCCCTGCTTCCCGGGGTGCTGGGAGAACTAATGGACTCGGTAGATGGAGCGTGCAATGTGGGTGAGACGGTCCTTACAAAGGAAGGACCAGGCTTCACCTGCGGGCAGCTCGCGTGCATGCACGTGCTGTTCCTACAAACTGAGCTCCACCTCGATAGTTGCACACATGGGTATTTGTATGCGATTGCCCTGGTCCGCGGCTTTGTGCCTGTCTGCGTGTGGCTGCATCTCCTACACCTGTTGTGTGTGTCCGCTTGGCTCTGCATGGCTCTCTATGTGGCTCTGCATGCCTGCCTGTATTTGTGCCACCCCCTGCCCATCTGCTCGTGGGCACCCAGTCCTCACACAGCTCTTTGCTTCCCTCCCAGGGCCAGTCCTGGTGACCCTTAGGCCCGGCTCTGAGCTGCTGAGCCCCCGGCCACTGCCTCCAGAGAGACCCGTCTTCAACTCTGTGGCCCCGGCCTCGTCCCAGCCCTTGGACCAGACAGAAAAGCTGGCTACAGAAGATGGCTGGAGGCCTCCCTCCCTGCTGGAGGAGAAGGCACCAAGGTGGGCAGCAGAACGCAGGCTGGAGGAGAAGAAATCCTGGCTCACAAACGGCTTTGACATTTTTGAATGCCCCCCACCAAAGACAGAGAACGAGGTGTGAACGAGGGTGGAGTGGGCCTTCCCAGGGGACAGCTGGGGGTGGGGGATCAGGGCTGAGACGGAGGGAGGGAGAAAATGAGGGTGGGAATAACCAGGTGCGGCCTGGCCTAATTGCTTTGTTAATTCATTCAACAAACAGAGCCTGGGCAATATCAAGACCCTGTCTCTACAAAAAAAAAAAAATTACCTGGGTGTGGTGGCTCACACCTGTAGTCCCAGCTACTTGGGAGGCTGAGGTAGAAGGATTGCTTGGGCCTAGGAGTTTGAGGTTGCAGTGAGCTATGATGATGCCACTGCACTCCAGCCCAGGTGACAGAGCGAGATCCTGCCCCATCATGTCCCAGGACACCCCGGTGATCTTGCCCTCTGATCTCTGCTTTCCCAGCTGCTGCAGATGTTCTACCGGCAACAGGAGGAGATCCGAAGGCTGCGGGAGCTGGTGACCCAGAGAGAGGTCCAGGCCAAACAGTTGGAACTGGAGATCAAAAACTTACGGATGCGCTCCGAGCAGTTCTGAGCAGAGACCTCTGCCCTCCTTGCCCTCAGGGACACCACTTGGCTCCGTAGGGAGGTCCAGAACCAAACCACAAGTCCCCCCAAGAACAACCACTATTTCTACTTTTTTTTTTTTTTTTATCAGAAAACAAGACTCTCAGTCGTTGAAAGAGATTCCAGTGGGACGTGGTGCCGTTTTTCTATTTGCCTTCTTGCAACAAGTGTCTGAATTGACTCTGTTTTTAGATGATAACTTGCCTTCTGTTTAATTCTGTGTTAAGGGTCCACGATGAGCTAGAACTTCTCAAGGGGAAGAACATTGTAAAAAGTTAGAGCTGGAAGGACCTAGGAGATGAGCCTGCCTGTGATTTTCAAACTGTGGCCCATATATTAGGCGGAGACTGAGCGGGAAGGCTGTGTCTCCCTGCTCCCCACCCCGTTCCAACCAGACAGCTCCCCTTCTGTCCGTTTCATAGGTTGGGCTGCTGTGGAATAGTACATAATTCTGCTACTAAAAAAAATTTTAGAAGTTTGAAAGCCAGTGACCTGGCCCAACTCCCTCATTTTACAGGTGGGGAAACTGAGGCCCAGAAAGAAGCAAGTGAGATTTGTTTCATGGCAAGGCTGGGCTGAGGTCCTGGTCTCCTTGGGTCTGTCTGTCTGCTGTTTGGGTGTGATGCAGCTCTCAGCCCACAGAGCAGGAATCCGTTGGTCTGGCCTTGCTATGCCCCGCTTTGCTCAGGGAGCTCTTGCAATTCCTTTCCTCTCTGGTCTCAATTTCTCCATCTGAACAAGGGGGACCCCGAAAAAGCTGCTCTCTACAGGATCTGCTATCCAAGACCTCGAGGAAAATGACCTGCGGGGTGGGTAATAAACTGGTTTTGCTGTGGAAACTCACAAATACTGGCAAAGGGCTAGACTGGGGATTCAGCCAACTTCCAGAGCACAGATAGGAAGTCAAGAGCATCCTCTCTTACCAGAAGCAGCCAGATGTGGGTAGATGCTGTCCCTTATATGGGCATGCAGACTTCCAAGCTGTGTCGGTGACTGCTGACTGCCACTACCAAAGCCCTCAGGTACACAGCCCGCCTCCTGCAGGACTATGTAGGCAGATTTCAGCCTGGGTTAACAGATGAACTCCCCCCACCGCCAGGAGGGAGGGGGCCCCCAGCACTGGAAGCATGCCAACAAAGCGTATGGCCACCTACCTGGGAGGGCTTTTGGAAAGGGATGACTACACTAGATAAGTAGGACCTGGTGGCCCTGAAGTTCCCTTCTGGCCCAAAAGTTTTTCTTCATCCCTCCTTAATGAATCTGTATTCCAAGCCCTGCTCTAAAGTTCAGTGGTCAGTACAACAGCTCAACAAGAGACTGGGAATGATTAGAAGTGACATTCATCCCTCCTCACTGAGGAGGGGCAGTTGATAAGTTTTCTCCATTGCATGGGGTGATTCTGGAGCTGAGATGCGGACTGCAGGAGGCCACTTAGCCTGGTGGGTTTCAACCCAAGCTGAATCCCTTTTGGGACATTCAGAAATACCGATGCCCAGGCCCCATCCTGGACCAGCCGAAGCTGAATCTTATGTCCTGGCTGGTCGCTCCTAAAAAGTCCAGAAGTGTCCTAAGCCCTCCCCCAAGCTCTCTGTGACCCCCAGCCATTACTCAGTCACTGGGACTCACTCCTGTCTGAAGCTCCAGCCAACCTTGCCTTAGTGTGCTCTGGAGCAAAAGGCCAAATCCCAGGCACTGTCAGGGAAGCAGAGCTGCACTGGATGGGGTTACCTTTCCCACCTCGTTTGTGACCAGCACTTCACAGTTTACAAAGCCCTCCCACCTCCACTCACTGACACATGCTACTCTAACCCAGGTCACAGAGGCATTCTAATGCCCGTGTTCAGAAGGGAAGACTAGCTTCAGAGAAGTGCAGAAACATGATGTCCAAGGTCACTGGCCGCCAAGTGGTGGAGGTAAGGTTGCATCGAGAGAGTTTCCCAGCATGCCTCTGCACAGCCATCCCTCCGCGGGCTCTTCCTACCCCCAAAGGACCCAGACCTCACACTTAAAAACAGGACACAGGTGTCTGAACAAACTTGTTTTCTCTTTTTTATTTTTACATCTAAAATAAATTATTTAAATTATTTCACAGCAAGGGAGAGGGAGAGGTAATTTTTATCAGATATTTTTTTAAGCCATCTTTTTTTAAAATTACATTTTTGTTTATGTTCTTGAGCTGATGAAGTGGGCTTGCCCAGCGTTTGCAGGGCCCGCCAATCAGCTGAGTGTGCACCCATCTCCTTACCCCATACGCTGGGAACCCCCTTTCTGTTGACTCAGGAACTTTCCGAGAATGAGGACAGCACTTGGAGATGAGCTCTGGCAGATATCCACCTTAGCTCTACAATAATTGTGCTTCCTGGAACAAAACTTGAGATTGTATCATAGAGGGTAACAGGAAGTTAGAAATCAATCTATGCTTTTAATATGAAGCCGTGCCTGAAACAGTTTGAATGATCATTTTAATGTTGTTTCTGAAATTCTTCATAGCTTTTTAAAAAAAATTAAAAAAAAGAAAGAAAGAAAAGTGAAAATAAATAGCTGTGGAATCGTGCAATGGAAAGAATTGAACAAAATAATAAACATCTGGCTAGAAATTTTACTACATAGAGCTTCCCTCTTCTTGATTTGTTCCACAAATACCAAGTAAGCACCTGCTGTTTGGGCCAGACACCAGGCTGGAAAACAGGTAGGACAGACATAGTCCTTACCCTCTGCAGAGTTTTCTCTTATGGCTGGGGGAATGGGAAAGGCCAGGTTAGGGCGGGTGTGGGCTGCTTTAGGAGGAGAAGCAGGGACGGCTTCCTGGAGGAGGTGATAGGTGGAAACCTGAAGTGTAAGTAGGAGTAAGCAGGGCAAAGACATCTGGGGAGTAGAAGAATGTTCCAAGCAGGTTAAATTGCATGTTCCCCAGTCTGGAACAAGCAAAGGGTAGAAGAGCATAGACAGGGCCAGGACCAAAGGTCTTAATTATAAGTGAGAGCTGAGACTTTAGTCTGGTGGCAACTGGAGTCTGGGGTTGGGGATGTGAAAGTTGTCAGTACCAAAGTAGAGTCACTTACGTCAAAACCAAACTAAATGGAGCCAGGAGGCCACAAAGGGCAGGGTGGGGGTGGGGTATCACCCACGATTTCCCTTTTAACAGGAACTACTGCAAGAGATTCCACCAAACCACAACAATGCACAAAGGCC
>NW_012136969.1:852503-861968 GCF_000956105.1 Propithecus coquereli | reverse complement strand
CTGGCACAGTGGCTCACACCTGCAATCCTAGCACTCTCGGAGGCTGAGGCAGGAGAATTGCTTGAGGTCAGGAGTTCAAGATCAGCCTGAGCAAGAACAAGACCTCATCTCTACTAAAAATAGAAAAATTAGCCAGTCATGGTAGTCCCAAGCTGGTCCCAAAACAAAACAAAACAAAACAAACAAACAACCTCTGCTTTGGCCAAGTACAGTGGCTCACCTGTAATCCCAGCTCTTTGGCAGGTGGAGGCAGGAGAATCCCTTGAGGCTAGGAGTTCAGAACCAGCCTGGGCAAAACAGTGAGAACCCCTAGCCCCTCTAGAATTGAGAATCTCCCTTATTGTTTTAGGTTGACAGGGCTTTTGCTTGTTTTTGAGACAGGGTCTTGCTCTGTCACCCAGGCTGGAGTGCAGCGGCACGATCATAGCTCACTGCAGCCTCGAACTCCTGGGCTCAAGCAATCCTCCTGCCTCAGCTTCCCGAGTAGCTGGGACTACAGGCGCACACCACGCCCGGCTAATTTTTTAAATTTTTTATAGAGACGGGGTCTCACTTGTTGCCCAGGCTGGGCTCAAGCGATCCTCCCGCCTCGGCCTCCCAAAGAGCCAGGATTCCGGGATTACAGGGGTAAGCCAGCCGCTGTGCCCAGCTCCCCGCCCCACCCCCAACTGTGGGAATGGTTATCTTTCCTGGGGAAAGGGCAAAAGAGGATCAAGGGGAAGCAAGAAGTGCCGCTAATGCACACCCTCCGGGAAGGCCACAGCCAACCTAGGTCCCGTGCACAGGCTGCAGTTTTCTGAGCGTTCCTGAAGTGGCGTCCCTAAGCAGGAAACCCACCTTCTCCCAGTCAGCCCAGCAGGGGCGAGCCCGCTGGTCGGAGGACGCTCCAGGCCTGACCCTACCCTGGGCGGGCTGCGGCCCCCACGCCGCCATCCGCCAGCTGCCCTCCCGGAGCCACCCCGCCCACGGCCGAGGTTTCGATTCCTGGCGGAGCCCCGCCCCGCGCCGCGGGAGACCGAGGCCGGGGAGGATGCATGGCGGGCGCAGGGCAGCGGAGCGGGGTGCCTGGGGGGCCGGGGCCGGGGCCCGACGAGCCCGAGGAGGTGAGCGGCTGGCGCTGCCCAGAGCATCGCGACCGCGTTGTCGAGCTCTTCTGTCGCCGCTGCCGCCTCTGCGTGTGCGCGCTTTGCCCGGTGTTGGGCGCGCACCGCGGCCACCCGGTCGGCCTGGCGCTGGAGGAGGCTATGCACGTGCAGGTGGGGACGGTGGGGACAGGGGCGGGGTGTGGGGGAGCGAGCCCAGGGGCAACGGAGGAGGGGCGTACGTGGCGTCCCACTGCAGTGCCCTTTAGAACCTGGAAAACAGAGGGTGCCCCCGAGTGCGTCTAAGAGTCAACTGATATTTCAGAGCGGGAGACTGAGGCCCAGGAAGGGCACAGGCGGCGAGCCAAGGCCATCAGTATGCTTTCAGAAGAGGTGGGTTTGGGAGCCCAGGCTGTCAGTGTCAGCCCAGGTCACCCAGATGTCAGTGACCTTGTCCCACCATGGCGGGCCCACCACACTGCCCTTGGGCTGGGTGAAAATTTGCCTTTTAGTTAACAGAGGTGAAAACCCTTCCTGTTAGAAAATGGCCACACGCACATCTCTGGTTTACTCCATCCGGAGTTTACAGAAAGGGGCTGTGAACTGTGAACCGAGGACTAACTGTCACCTCGACCTCCCTCTCCCCTCCCCCTCCACACAGACACTCCCATGCTTGCTCTGGACAGCCTGCGCCGGTATTATTATCATTACAGCCATTTGCTAGATCACAAGAAGGCTACGGAGGCAGGGGAGGCCTTGAACCCAGGCCTCCCATAGAACTGCCTCCCAAAGGGCCATTCTCAACTTGGAGCCCTCACCCATGCTTAATCCTAATGGTGGCCATGGGCTCTGGGCTCCTGTTCCACCCCTGCAGCTGGCTTGTTCTGTGGCTCTGTCGTGAAGGCTGGGCCAGGCAGGCCTTCCTGTCTCTGACTCTTGTTGATTCTACCACTTCCACCTGCAGGAAGCCATCTGTGATGAACTGACCTTTCCCCCTGCACAACATGACATCACCACCACATTGTGAGAACCTTGGAACTCCAAGGTGAAAATGGGCCCAGAGGGGGCCTGCCTGCTCGAGTCCTGGGTTCAAGGTCTGCCCCTGCCTCTATAGCCTTCCTTTGTTTATGTATAAAATGGCTGTAATAATAATAATAGCTTCTCAGAAAAGTGTTGTTCAGAGTTACCTAGGCTACTTCCCAGAGATCTGGCTCAAGGGTCTCACCCCGTTGTCCATTTTGTTGACCTATTGTCAACATTAAATAACGAGATTCAGAAAATATGATTAACTCACGGTTTTGGCTCCAAAGCTTGAGGATGGCTACCCAGGAGCATAGATTCAAGTTGCCCTGAACATACACTCCAATTAACCAGTGGGTTTTTAAGGAAAAAAGAAGAGGCAGTTCTTAAGTTGTTTACCAATAATTTGCATTAAAATATCATAAGCTATTGGTTGGCTATACATTGCTTTTTGTATCACAAATTCCAGAAACATGAAAATATTGGGTGAGGCTGCTAGTCAGGAACAAAATAGCTTTAAACAATTTCCCCCTACCACACCTGAATGTGGCCGGGGATTGTTGGGAAGGGGGCGAGACTGAAGTCCCATACTCCGGTCTCTCTGGGCCTGATAAAGTTTGTAGACATGGCTCACACTGCTCTGAGCTATTTTTCTTTTGTCATTTCCCCCTTTTCATCAAGGTCTTTTGAAGAAAGCTTTGTGGACAAACTCATGGTTTGGGCTCCTTTTATGTTCTGGAGCCTGGTCCTGTCACTAGGAAGCCTCATTCCCACCTGGTCCTGTTCCACCTGGGCGGAGGACATGTCTCAGTGAGGAATTTTAAGAGTGCCCAAAGCTGAATGGGAGTGGCATCACAGACCTCAGTCAAATCACTGATTTATACAGCTGCTGTCACTTTTTGACTTATCTTTGGTCTTTGGAATGCCACAAGTTTAGTTTCCTCAGAAGTAAAACAACGAGAGATACATAATAGAAATATAATGCACATAAGGATTATAATCAAAAAGAGAATTTGTATGCCAGACCAAAAAAAAAAAAAAACTCCTATTCCATTGGAGAGTCAACTAAAAACATCATAAAATTAAAACCCAGGAAACTGGCTTGTAAAACTTGTTCTACAACTTTCCTTGTTGTAGCCTAAATAAATAACTTAGCCTGCTAAATAAATAATTCAGTATTTAGTCCAAATTGTAGGAAAATAATAAAAACTCAAAAGCAATGATCAGGGCTGGGATCTGATAACAGGTGTGCTGTAATTTTCTTCTGAAACATAATTTTTCTTTTTCCAGTTCCCCATTTCTACGAAAGATAAATCTTAGTAGGACAAAGTTACTTGCATAATAAGTTTTAGTATTATACTTGGCCTTATTATTGGCATAAAGTGCAACAAGAATAGTGACTGGCCATATAGGCTCTTCTCAAGTTGGCTTTGCTAGAACTTTCATAAGGAATTTTGGATTAGACTTTCAAAAGCCTCAAGGCTAGGAAACCAAGCCAAGGATTCACCGTCGGACTGTACTTGCAATACCTGTATGCATTGGGTGAATTCTTCTCTTCTTAAGGTTCCAAAATGTCTTGAGGTTCCTGGCCTGTCAGAAAGTGACATTCTTTACTTACCACAGGTCAGAAACCTTGAAAAGGAACCACATAGACCAGGTACCAGGCCAGTCTTTCCAAGGGGCTTTTTATTGGCTCTATAAAGCCAACCTGAATTCCTCAAAGCAGCCTGGTCATATCTGAAAATATGCCATTTTAGTCGAAGCCTTGGTAAAATTACCAGTGTCTCCAATGTGTCCTGTTACAAAAGTAAACATTCTTAGGTCAGGCGAGGTGGCTCATGCCTGTAATTCCAGCACTCTGGGAGGCTGAGGCAGGAGGATTGCTTGAGCTGAGGAGTTAGAGACCAGCATGAGCAAGAGCTTGACCCCATCTCTACTAAAAATGGAAAAATAGAAAAATTAGCCAGGCATCGTGGCACACGCGAGGAGTCCCAGCTACTCTGGAGGCTGAGGCAGAAGGATTGCTTGAACCCGGGAGTTCTGGGCTGTAGTGCGCCATGCCGATCGATTGGGTGTCCGCATTAAGTTCAACATCAATATGGTGACCTCCCGGGAGTTGGTTGCCTAAGGAGAGGTGAACCGGCCCAGGTCAGAAAAAGGAGACTCAATCTCCAGTCAAGAGACCTGATAAATACGGCATGAGGCAAACTGTCCCCCACCCTTTTTTTGCAGTTTACTTAAAAGGTAAACGAGTATTTTACTACCAATTATTAATACTACGCAAAATTCTTATTCAAAGGAGTAAGCCAAATTTTACTTTTATATTAGCATATTATCAATCATCCAATCTCAGTCAGCTTTGACCACACAAGATAAGATTTCCATAAACCTTTTATAACCTTGTAATTTTCTGTTAAAGAGCAGATCAATGCATTGAGAAAACCCCGTGGGTTCTACACAGGGGCCCAGACTCTGGCCTTGCATCGGTGTGCTTTTGATATTAATGCTCAATTTCTAGAAAAACATATAAATAATTCCCTTCTAATTTTAGTCAGCACGATCACACACAAAATGCCTTTCACAAGATTAGTCTTCCACAAACCTCCTACAACTTGCTTAAACCTTCAGTTTTGGCCTGGACTTTTATTTTGGCATTCTACCTTAGGACAAAAATTTCCTTCCCTTTCTTCCTTATCATTTTGACCACACAAAGTTCCCTCTCCTGCAAAAGAAAAATCACTCTCAACTCTCTTTACCAAAAACACATCTTACTCTCTCTCTCCGCTCTGTATATAGAATTGTTTTTCTTATATCTAGTAGTTTTAATCACACACTACAATTTTAACTCTTAGTTAACCCTAATTTCCAGTGAAAAACCTAGGAAGTCAATAACTTTGAACTGTTTTATACCAGTATTTGCAGACGAATACCATTTCATAATTTTTAGAAAGATGTTTCCTCAATTTTTTTGTTTATAGACAAATTTAAATATATTTAGCTTTTCTATGCTATATAAATGACTCAGATATTTTAGGATTACCTGTTACTTAATTTAAAATGACATGACTTTAACAGTAAGTTACTGAAAAAGATTTTTGAAAGATTTTGGAGACATTCATTCATAAACTCAGCCCTCCTGCTCCTCCAGCTGCACAGAGGTAGACACCCTTACAAATAAGAGATTTCATTATAGATGTAAATTTCAAAATAGCCAGCTAAATGCCAGAAAGGTGTATTTTGTAGACAAGTGTAGTCAGATAGGTTGTCTTTTCAATTTGGCTTATTTCCTGATTAGATTACTGACTTGGGGGTGGGGGAGTAAAGCCCTTTAATTAACAGGGCAAAGAAAACACTCTCTGTGCCTGAACTCAGCCTGGATAGCTCTGAAAAAGAAACAAGCTACTTTGCCTGAAGGCCATCTTTTATAAATACTTTATATCCAGCTTTTTTTTTCTTTTCAACCAAATACCTTTTCAAGCGATTCACCAAAACCAAGAAGCCTTAAACCAAGGTTATGACTTAACCAAGGTGAACTAGGCATCTCCAAAGAGGTGCAAAGCAGTCCTCACAAGATCCAGAACCATCCCAAAGACGGCACGAAGAAAGTCTCACTAGCTGCAAATGGAGAACCATCCACATTTCTGCACAGCCATCGTTTCTAGGATCTCAGCTTCTCAGCTGTGCATCTGTGCATAAAGGCTCAAAAACCCCTACACCCACAGAAAGAAAAAAAAAAGACAGGAAATCAGAAGCTCTCCATGTGAAGGAAAAGGATCAATAACAAATGGGTACCCCAAAAGGTCAAGAACCAAGAGCTATACATATTAACATTTTTTAATTTTTTTTTTGTAAGAGACATGATCTTACTCTGTTGCCCAGGTTGGAATGCAGTGGCATGATCATAGCTCGCTGCTGCCTCAAACTCCTGGGGATCTCAGCCTCCCAGGTAGGTGGGATTACAGGCACGTGCCACCACACCTGGCTAATTTTCCTTATTTTTTGTAGAGATTGGGTCTCGCTTTGTTGCCCAGGCTAGTCTTGAACTCCTGGCCTCAAGTGAACCCTGTGCATCAACCTTCCAAAGTGCTG
The DNA here is from genome assembly GCF_000956105.1 of Propithecus coquereli. Lineage (NCBI taxonomy): Eukaryota > Metazoa > Chordata > Mammalia > Primates > Indriidae > Propithecus > Propithecus coquereli. Next base: position 855,777 of record NW_012136969.1, on the reverse strand, counting down.
GGACTACAGGCGTGAGCCACCAAGCCTGGCCCATACAAGTAATTCGAAACAAATAGGTGTCATTCCCTGACCAGGAATCAAACCTGGGCAGCAGCTATGAAGGACAGAGTCTTAGCCACTAGACCACAAGGTGGGATGCTTTTTATAGATCCTTCAGAGGATCCAAAGCAGGCGGTTTGAGCATTTAAAAGGATTTACTGCCTCTTCTTTCTCCCTTAAAAACCCACTGGTTACTGCTGCTAATCGGAGTGTATATTCAGGGCAACTTGAATTTATGCTCCTAGGTAGCCATCCTCAAGCTTTGGGCTCAGATAAACTCTACACTTAATCATATTTTCTGAATCTTGTTATTTAAGGCTGACATTACGCGTACCCATTTTTGCATCCACACATCTACTTACTTACCTAGCTATTCACCCTTCATCCATCAATCCATCAATCCATCCTTCATTCACCAAACATTTATTCAAGCACATACCTTATGCCATGATTCAAGGAATAGACTGATTCCTTCCCTGGCTGGTTGGAGGGAGAACACAGTGACAACACAGTGTGATAAGTACTGTAGTTGAGGGGTTCAAGGCAGTGGTCAGTGGGAGCCAGAGAGAAGACAGTGAGAGCTGGGGACAAGAAGCTCAGGAAGACTTCTTGGGGGAGATGCCATTGGAACTGGCTTTGAAAGATGAGTAGGGTGTCACCAGGCACTGAGACTGGAGAAGCACCTGTGGCTGGAGGGCATAGGCACTAGGAGGTCGGAGTAATCCTTGAGTGGGGTACAGGAGCTGAACTTGAACACTTGGAAATCACGACAGGGCAAGGATATGCTCCTGGAAGTTGAAACCGTGGTGTATACTTGGGTTATGACCATCCCCCACCCACCCCCAACCCCTTACCTAGAGTAAAACTGCACACAGTAGCAAATGCTCGTGGGATGTTAGTCACAATAAGAGCTACATGTATTGAGCACTTATTGTCTACCAGGCATTCTGTGTGCCTCTTCTCATTTAGTCCTGCAGCCACCCTGTGGGGTTATCCCCATGTTTACAGCGGAGGAAACAGGTTGAGAGAGGTGGGGGGACAAAGCTGGAACTCAGACCTAGGACTCCTCTGACTCTGGGGCTTGTGCTCGTAACAGGTTGCTGGGGGACTTCTGGCTCTGCTTGAAGCTGGCAGCCCCTGATAATTCTGTTCAGTTCAGCAAACAAGCCCAGGTAATCCCTATTCCCCGTCCCTGTGGGGAGCTAGGAATGGAGCAAGCCTGCCCTCAGGAAGCTCCCAGTCAATGGGGCAGGGCCTGGTGGCTGAGTGTAAGGCCAGCCGTAAGAAAGGTGAAGATGGAGATAAGGTCACACCTGTGGGGGAGGGGGACGCAGAGCACACCTTTGGAAAAACAATAATTTCAAAAAGCAGAGATATGGAAGGTAGGAGGGATCAGGGAGCATGAACCCCACTGGCCCTCTCACCCAGTCCGGGGCCAGAGGGCCACAGACTCCCTGGAATGTACATTTCATGAGGACAGCTCCTGAAACAGGACCCAGCATGTAATAGGTGCTCAGTTAATAGTCACTCAATAAGTGGATGCTCTTCCCTGGCCCCCAAGCTGCTTGCCTTCAGTTCCTATTTGAGCGGCTGGATAAGCAGATCACAAGCAAGACTCGTTCTAGAAAAAAAATGTGTGGGGGCACATCAAGATCCGCGGAATACCTGGTGTGGACCTCTGAGGAGCAGAGGGGCCCTAGTCCCAGCTCATCCTCCAGCTTGCCCCATGACTTTGCATAAGTCCCCTCACCTTCTGAGTCTCAGATACCTCAGCTGAAAAAGAATAAAAGGTGAAAGGAAATGACCCCTGTTAGGGGGCCTGTTATCTCAAAAGTGATAGCATTATGACTTTTTTCCTAACTTCCTCCTGTACAGAAACTCACCCAAGAATGTTTAAAGCAGTTGGCAACCAAGAAGCAGCAGGAAGTTGGTAATATCGCCCAGATAGAGGACGCCGAAGAGAAGCTCAAGGCAAGTAGACATTTCTTCCTTATTCTGATGGAGATGCCCACGGTTCCTCTCAGACACAGGGTCCCCCAAATATGGAGCCAAGGAGAAGTAAAAACCAACCTCCCAGGGGCAGATCAGGTTTGGTGGAGCCTGGGGCTTCTATAATTTAGGGGGCCCTCTTTGAGAGCAAGAACACAAAATTGCAGATAAAATTAGGTGCAAGACCATGAAGGGGCTCTGCAAGCAAGGGGCCTTGAGGCTCTGCTTTCGTTCGCTTTGTGGCAAATCTGTGGTCCCTTTGCATCAGCTGCTGTTCTCTTGGAGGGACTCAAGTGCAAATTGCCTTAAATAAAGCAAAATACAGCTTAAGGAATACACAAATACCTCTTTAGGTTTCACGGCCATGTTGAAACTAAATAAGGTATAAATATGTTTCATAAATATGCACTTTCTTCAAGTTACTCTTTTCATAATGAGTTTTATTTAAATAGATTCTTTGTGGGGTTTTGAATGGGAAGTTGAGGCTGACGATACTGTGAGCAGCCATTTTCACTTTGACAAAGTTGTTGCATTTTTAGGGGCCTTTTGTCTGAACTCGGGCCAGTTCCTTCCCCTCCCAGCCTCAGTTGCTCCCTCCTTGCAGTGAGGGCTGGGGCGGGATCCCACAGTCAGAGAGGAGGACTGGCTCTGACTGTGGGAATAGCTGGCGCCCAGTTCTTCCTGCGACCAGGCCAGCCCACAGAATTGGCCCCCTCCACTTGCCCAATGTCCATTCTCCCTCAGATGTCTTCACACCCCAGTATGCTGGGAATATCTGTGGTTCACACTGTGGCCCCAGCTTAACTATTAATAGTGTCCCTCCTATCTTCAAGAGCAGCACTCTGGACTCTGGAAGATAAACCCTTTCCAAAGGATTTGGGAAGTGAAAGTTGACAGATTTGCAGGGATGGGGGAGGGGCTTGGGCTGTTAGCCTGAAGAACAGGTGCACTGTCTGCAAATCTCTGAGCAGGTATGGTTAGGGGGCCCAGAAGGAGAGAGCGTGAAGGGTCTAAGGGAGGCTCTGGGGCAGGTTTCACCTAAATCTAAGGAATGGTTTTCTTTCTTTTGAGACCCCCACTCCCATCCCACTTTTTAACTTTTTATAAATTTACAGGAAGTAGCAAAGATAGTACAGAGAAGTTTTGTGTACCTTCACCTAGTTTGCCCTAAGGGTTACATCTTACATAACTATAGTACAACATCCAAAAAATTGACAGTGTATATAGTTTTTTTTTTTTTTTTTTT
>NW_012136969.1:836656-852132 GCF_000956105.1 Propithecus coquereli | reverse complement strand
TATCAACTTATCACCTGTGTAGATTCAAAGAACCACCACTACAAGCAAAATGCAGACTGTTCCATCACTGCCAAGATCTACCTCCTGCTACACCTTGAATAATCCCCCCCCCCCGTTTTCCTCCAACAGTCCCTAACCCCTGGCAATCATTAATTTGTTCTCTATCTCTGTAATTATGGCATTGGAAGATGTCGTGAAAATGGAATCATACAGTATGCGTGACCTTCTGAGGGTTTTTTCTCTGAGCCCTGGGGATATATCCAAGTTGTTGCTTGTTGTGTGCATCAGCAGTTCATTCCTGCAGACTGCTGAGGAGTACTCCAGCAATCCAGTAGTATGGATGTAACAATACTACTGGATTTTTTTTTTTTCTTTAAACCATTCAACTATTATAGGTCATTTGGTTGTTTCCAGTTTGGGCCTATTACAAGTGAAGCTTCTTTGGACAACTGTGTACAGGTTTCTTTGTGGACATAATTTTTCATTTCTCTGGGATAGATGACCAGGAGTGCTATTGCTGGGTCCTGTGATACTTTCATGTTTCATTTTTTAAGAAACTGCCAACCCATTTTCCAGAGCAGCTGTGCCATTTTACTTTCCCACCAGTGATGTATGAGAGAGAGTTTCTCTGCATCCATGCCAACATTTGGTATTGTCACAAATTTTTATTTTAGCATTTCTGATAGGTGGGAGTGATATCTCATTGTGATTTTAGTTTGCATTTCCCCAATGGCTAGTGATATTGAACACCTTTTCATACGCTTATTTGCCATCCATAAATCCTCTTTGGTGAAATATTTCTTCATATCTTTTACTCATTTCCTAATTGAATTTGTTTCTTACTATTGAGTTTTGAGAATTGTCTGTATGTTCTAGAAATGGATCGTTTGTCAGATATGTGGTTGGAAAACATTTCCTCCCAGTCTGTAGCTTGTATTTCATCATCTTAACAGAGAGAAAGTTTTTAATTTTGGTGAAGCCCAGTTTATCAGTTTTTTTCCTTTTATGGATTGTTCTCTTGACATTATCATGTCCAAGGACTCTTTGCCTAGCCCTAGGTCCCAAAAATCTTCTCCTTTTTTTTTTTTTTTATAAAAATGTGATAGTTTTGCATTTTACATTTAAGTTCAGAATTAATTTTGAGTTAATTTTTCTATAAGGTATGACATTTAGCTGAGAGTTGTTTGGAGGTTTTTTGTTTGCTTGCTTGCTTGCTTGTGGATATCCAGTTGCTCCAGCAGTATTTGTTGAATAGACTAGTCTTTCTCCATTCAATTGCTTTTATCAAAAATCAGTTGATCATACTTGTGTGGGGCTATTTCTGGGTTCTCTATTCTGTTCCATTGGTCTGTGTGTCTGTCTTTCTGCCAATACCACACAGTCGTGATTACTATAGCTAATAATAGGTCTTGAAATATTCTTCTTTTTTAAAATTATTTTAGCATATCTGGTTCCTCTGCCTTTCCATTTGAATTTTAGAATAATTTTTTCTATATCTATAAGAAACAGAATTTGTTAAGATTTTGATAGGAATTATGTTAAACCTGTGTATCAATTTAGGGAGAATTGACATTTTTATTGTGTTAAGTCTTCCAATTCATGAACATGGTATGTCTCTGCATTTATTTAGATCTTTGTTTTCTTTCATCACCATATTGTAGTTTTTAGCATACAAATCCATACGTGTTTTGTTAGACTCACACCTAAGTGGCCTTCATAAGGTAATAAGAAAAATGGAATTAGTAGACAGCATTTTAAAGCTGGACAATATTTGTAAAAAATTTAGATGTAGAAAAGTAGGAAGATGTCACCACCCTGTGCTACACCTATGTGGGAGCTGATGGAGCTGAGCAATGGACACTGTCATGGCATGGAATCTCCTGGCCCCACCCTAGCCACTTCCCTGGCTTCTGTGGACATTGGCATTTCAATTCCTGATCAAGAAGCATAGTTTTAAAAATTCAGCCATAATCTTGCACCCTGCCACGTAAGGCCAGTCACTATTCACATTTAGAGATTTTGGTCCTGTATATAAATACTTTTCTGAGGTTTGAGACACATTGTAAATGCAATTCTAATATCATAGCCCCAGTCTGCAAGTGAGGTGTGATGGTTCATTTCCTAGTGTGGTTTGTCATTTGTATTATCTTCTTGTCTTCATTACCATGGGTGTCCCATACACCCTAGGTTGTGAGAATGGCCCTTCAGAGCACTGTGGCATGAGCATCTTCAGGGGATGCTTTGAGTTTCAGTAGTTCCAGACCCATTTTTATATAAAATTTTCAGTTTTGAGGTTCCGTGAATTCAGGCGCCAAGCCTGCTTAATGCAAACCTGTTGTTTTGTGTTTTGCTGATGATTTTCTTTTCAGCCATTACCCTGGATGGATGACCATTCCCAATGGGTGGAGTTTTTCTGGTGCCTAGTTCATGGATGGGGCAGGCTTGACGCTCCTTCCCCACCCCAGCTGGACTGGGGCCAGGTGCCCTGTGCTCCTCTAGATGAACAAGCTGCAGTGTGGCGTGGCTCTCACTGGTACCTGCTTGCAGCTACACCCCTGCAGGGTCACCTGCCCAGGCCACTAACACTGAGTTCCCTCTTTGGTTTTGGCACCTGAGAATTTCCCTTTTTTGTTTGTTTGTTTTATTTTGAACTTGGTCATATAATTTTTAAATTCACTTATCTTATCAGCATTTCTCTGTGTATAAAGTAGGAAGAGGGATTTTCTGTGTCAGTTCCTTCTTCGTTATTGACCAAAACTGTGCGTCACTTTATATATGGGTTTTTGTTGTTGTTTAAGATCCTAGCATTTCCCTATGTCATTAAAAGTTCTTTTTTAATGTCAGTATTAGAGGCTGTATATTCCGTTTTATGACTCTATCATGATTTATTAACCACTTACCTAATGTCAAACATTTAGATCATTTCTGGATAGTACAGTGAACATTTTTAGTACCTTGATTTATTTCCTTTGGAGCACAGTCCTGGAGGTGACGAATCTGCAGCAGGCACAAATGTATGTAAGGATCCTAATGTCTTCTGTTGAACTGGGGCAGGCATAGCTTGTGGCAGAGAAGTCTGGGACAACCGTTCTAACCGTTCTGCTCAGTGCTGACTTACATAGAGGCAGTGCTAGGGAAAAAGCCATTTGCCTGAAAACTAATCCCTGAAACAACTTTGTAAACAAATTAACAAACATGGAATTCATACATGGTCCAAAGTCTGCTGTTCAGAAGCCAATGACCACGCTTAACCAATCATTCCTTTCCAGAGAACTGTTAAGAAGGACTTGGTCATTAATCCCCAACCGACACCCATTAAATGATTTTCTCTTACAATCTTGTTAATAGGCCGATTGCTTCCCCCATCGTGGCATCTCGAGGGGTGCTACGGTCTGAATGTTCGTCCCCTCCGAAACTCATGTTGAAACTTAATCCCCAGTGTGGCAGTATTGAGAGGTGGAGCCCTTATGCGGTGACTGGGTCATGAGGGCTCCGTTCTCACGAATGGATTAATCTATTCATAGATTAATGGATTAATGGGTTGTCACAGGAATGGGACTGTGGCTTTATAAGTTAGTGTGCTCAGCCCCTTGCCATGTGATGCCCCGCGCCACCTCAGGACTCTGCAGAGAGTCCCCACCAGTGAGAAGGTCCTCACCAGATGCGGCCTCTCCACCTTAGACTTCTCAGCCTCCATAACTGTAAGAAACAAATTCCTTTCATTATAAATTACCCAGTTTCAGGTATTCTGTTATATGCAACAGAAAACAGGCTAAGACCGGGGCCAATACATCCAGGTGTAGGGAAAATTCAACACTCAGCCTGCTCCCCTAACTTCTTACTCAAACTGGGATTAGATGACCATATAACAGAGTGGCTATGTTCTTTCTGAAGCTTCCAAATTTTCTACCATGAGCTCTTGATACTTCTATAAATGAAAAAAAATATGTGTATGTATATACATATAGATACATAGAGATATTTAAGAGTGGTTACTGTCTGTTGAATCCAGACATAGTTAGGGATTTGGAATGTGTATAGGCTGTCAGAGCTGAAATAACTTGTCATTGGTCACATAGCAAGGTAAGACATGGAGCCACAGTGGTATCCGTCAAGTCCACCCAGGAAGATAGAAGCCACTTTGATGGTTTCAGACAGAAGAGATTAATGCACGGAATGGTGACACAAGCATAGAAGAGCCAACCAGAAGATGGTGAGGCAGTCAGCACCTGCAGGAAGCCACCTCCACGCCTGGGCTGGTGTTAGCAGAGTGCAGGGGCCACGGCCACCTAGGCAGAAGCTGAAACCAGAGTGGGCCTGTTTTGTGGAAGTCAGAGGGTGGAGGGGCTTCAGGGAGACAGCCACTCATGGAGACAGTGCCCTGGTGGGAGGGGCGCCCTGGCTGCTCCTTTGTCCTCACCCCCGATCTCCCTTTAGTTCTTCTTCCCATTGAACGCACCCAGCATGAAGGAGAATCGTGGAAATGCAGCCTGCATGGCTCAGCCTCTCTGCCCTACAGCGCAGAGCTGGGGGCAGGCCGGAAATGGACTTATGTCACAGACCCAGACTGGCACCAGACCCAGAAATCCTGATGGGGAGGAGGATAAATAACCTCAGTTCCTGGCTCTTTAACTTTCCCTGTGACCTACAAGAGCTATAGGGACTAAGCCACAGAATGGGTCAGGGGACCAGTGGGGTGACATGAGCTGGCCTTTGTCAGGAAGGGGAAGGGGAAGAGGAAGATGAGGACCCAGCCTGGCCACACTGCTGACCTTGATAATGCCCTGGTCTCCACACCCCACCTCCTCCTGCTGGCCGCTGCCACCACAGAGTCTGAGAGGTTCCAATACTAAAGTCACACCTGGCCAGGGGTTGTAGAGCAGGCCTCCCCTCCCTGGTGGGGCCTCGTGAGGGGCACGCATAGCAGGGTTGTCTGAAGTCATGCTGAGTTTTCAGCAAAACAGCTCCTTCCATTCAGCTCCTCACTTGCCCCGGAACCCAGAGATGGATTCACGTCGCGGCCAGCACCCCATGTGCAAATCCCTCAGCCTCGCTGACCAGGGATTCATGGCTGGTCAGTTCTTCCTCTCCCTAGACCTTCTTCAACTAGACTCTGTCAGGCCCTCAGCCAGCTGTGTTCAAACCCCAGCTCGGTTCAGTTGGGATCCAGTTTCACTTTGAACCAACGCCACCCAAACTAGACGGCGTACTTCCTTGTTTCATTACCATCGTTCTCTCTCCCTCCCCCCATTGCATTGCATAACCATTCTCATCTGCTTACATCTCAAGTTTTCTGGTGGCTGTTTTCAGATAGTTATCCCTGCACTGAGAGTTAGAACAAGGTGTAGTGTCATTAAGCTTCCTTTGCATATTCTTTACAAAGCGTACCTGTAGAAACTGCTTGGAGCATAGCTTGATTGGGAGGAGATATTGTCCCTCTTGGTTTCTCTGTAAAGGTCCTTTATTTACTTACGTTGCCTCCAACATGTGTTCGTAAATCGAGGGTTTGGAATACATTTTCTTTTCTTCCTTTGGTCATTCAATAAGATATATTCGGGTCTAGGCTCATTGACCCATTGCAACCATGTTATAAATGTGGACTGATTCCCAGGCTAGCCCAAAGCCAATTTAATCCATGAGGCCTGTGGTATGAGCTAGCTTCGGAACGCATCCATTGCCTAGAGCATTGTATAGGAAACGCAGATTTAGGAAACTCATCTCCCATCTCCTGCCAAACCACTGCAGTCCCACTAAGAAGTTAACATGGTATCACTTGGGCAACAGAGTGAGACCCTGTCTCTTAAAAAAAAATTCTTCCAATCTAATAGTCAAAAACTATTTTCTGATTACAGTGCTCACTTCTTTGATTGCTGGGAAGGCTGAGTAGCTCTTCATATGTTTGTTTGCATTTGCATATCCTTGACTCACTTTTTAATTAAATTATTTTATTAATACTATATATTATGGAGAGTGTGTCTATGTAGTTTGTGACCTGTCATGTAGCTTTGTTTACAGTGTCTTCCTGTTAAATAAATTTTTATTTTTTATGTTGTAGAAACTGCTACTGTCTCCCTTTTTACTATTTGAGTTTTGGGTTCCATTTATGGAGGTCTCACTTATGGAGGACTTCCTCTCCCAAATTGATTTTAATAGCTGTTTTGTATTTCATTCTAATAAATTTATTATTTGAGGTTTTTATGTACAGTGCTTAATCTGTCTGGATTTTCTTTTTTGTTTGTTTTGTTCACCTTTTATTGTGGAAAACCTCAAGTATACACACTTGTTATTTTGAAGCAAATCCCACAGATACCATTTCATCTGTAAAAGTTTCAGCATATTCTATATAAAAGATAAGTATTCATTTTTTAAAACACACAACCGACTGGGTGTGGTGGCTCATGCCTGTAATCCTGGCACTTTAGGAAGCCAAGATGGGAGGATCACTTAGGGCCAGGAGTTTGAGACCAGCCTGGGCAATGTAGTGACACCCCATCTCTACAAAACAATTTTTAAAAATTAAAAAACACATAACCATAGTATAATTACACATCTAAGAAAATTAATGATAAGTAGTTCCTTAATATCATTAAATATCCAATCAGTGGCTGTATTTCCAATATAAATGTCACATTTTGTTTGACTTTGGAGTGAAATAAAGTCAAAATGCAATTGGTTGATGTATTTCTTAAATTGATAGTTGTGTTCCTCTGTCTTCTATATGTCCTCTAAATTGTGTCTTCTAGTTAGACACAATCTGGACAATCTAGAGGCAGGATCAGATTCAAATTTGCACTTTTTGGCAAGCCTAGTTCATAGTGGGGTTCCAATCTGAATTTATTTTTGTACGTGATATAAGGTAGATACTTAGCTTGGCTTTTTCCCCCCAGATACATGGTTAATTACATGTTGTACCAGTGTCAATTACTGAATAGTTCATTTTTTCCTCCCAGTAATTTGAAATGCCACTATTATATCACACCAGACACACCACACACACACACACACCCACACACACACACACCCCTCTATATATAATTTGGGTCCTTGTTAGAGCTCTTTATTTTGTGCACTTGATCATTTTGTCCGTGCTTGAGCCACGTGGCTTTAGATCTTGTAGATTTACAGTTTGTTTTGTTATCTACTAAAGCAGTTTTTTCTTTATTGATGATTTTAAAGCAATTTTGGCTTTTCTTGTGCTTATTCTCCCCCATAATAATGTAATAATTTTTAATCTGCATGTTAAGATGTGATTTTGACTTCATCAAATTTATAGACTAACTTAGAGACAAATAGCATCTTTATAGCAATGAATCTTCCCATTCAGGGGTATGGTTTTATTGGGTTTATTTGCAGATATTTTGCTATTTTCCCTTCTATTTTAAAAAGGATTTCTGTTTCTCCGTGCATTTTTCAACTGACAATGGCTGGTACTTAGGAAAGCTTTGGTTTTCATAAGTTGATCTTGTATCTGATTGGCCACCTTGCTGAACTTGCTTTTTCGAGGTTATAATTTTTTTCATGTTGATTATTCTGGATTTCCTGGTTGGCAAACATATCATCTGCAACTGTTTTGTTATGTTTTTTTTCCCCCAGGCTCATGCAGAGTCAAGTAAAACCTGGCTGACGGGGAAATTCTCTGAACTTAGATTACTACTTGATGAAGACGAAGTGCTGGCCAAGAAATTCATTGATAAAAGCATGCAGCTTGTCCTCCAGATGTACAGGGAGCAAGCTGAGTCTTGCAGGGAGCAAATTGATATCATAAACGACCTCTCCAACAGGGTCTGGAGCATCAGTCAGGAGCCCTGTCCTGTACAGCGGCTGCAGGTAATGTTGGGATTTCTGCTTATAAGCTGCCACCTGCCATTTCCGCTCAGTTATTGTGGTTTTGAGCACAGTATGAACACACTAAGCAAATACACAGAGAATTGCCTTGCCAGCTTGTAGACTTTCTCACCCCCACACAATTGGCCAGAAAATATACATTGTTAGGAAGATAATATACATCTTGGACTAATTAGATAATATTAACAGGCACAAATTAAATAGTATTAACAGCCATGGGGCCTCTGTGTTCTGAGCACTTTATGTGTCTTATCTTAGCTCTAATATTCACTAGAACTCTGCGAAGTGGATATCCTCGCCCCATTTTATGAATGACAAATTGCAGCTCAGGGGAGTGAAATGACTCACCCAGGCTCACATAGGTGGTAGGTGGCAGAGCTGCCATCCGAAGCCACGTCTCTCTGACTATAAACCCACAACACACATTGCCTGGCCCTCTGCCTGTATAGTCTTAAATTGAGACACCCATCCTGATAAGGCATGTGTCCTTTTAGCTACTGAGCAAATTTCAAAAGCTGAGTCAGTTTGCCCAAGGAGGAGAGAAGGATGACACTCCTTGGCCACTGGGCTTTGTTGAGGAAGAGGCTAAGAAATAGCCCCTGTCAAGGTCATTGCTGCATTTAATGAAAGCATGTTGTTGAGGATGATATTCCTGTCTTCAAGGAACCATGGGAGAAACTCCCGTCTGGTGTCAATACCCCTGTACATTCACCTGCACACTGGGATTGCTTTTCTTTCTTGTTTTTGTTTTTTTTTTTAAGGCTGACAAAAGCGCAAGCTTTTCCACTAATATGACTCTTCCAGTTTCCTTCTTTGCCTTGGCTTCTGGGGAATCTCAAATCCAAATCTGTTTCAACTAGCTAGGCTAAGACTTCATGGCATATATTTTGTGTCTGGTTTTCTCTTTGCTTCATTATTCTCTCTGTGTAGCAAATCTTGCAGCATTAGATGACCTTTGTAACTTTAAAGGCTGTGGGACAAGGAAGGATATAACAAAAGGTGGCACTGAATCTAACCCCAGATTAGCATGGGCTTTGGCTGGAAAATATGACAGACAAATAAATCAGTCAGTACAAAACCAGCCAAGCCAGTCCCCTGGTGGATATTTCCACTCTTGTGCCTTCTTGTGTCCTCAGTTCAACCTGTGTCTCACTGTCAGCTATTTCAGCCAAATTCTCGGCACAATGGGCATTGTACTTTAAGAAGGGCAAGATGCACAAAGCAGTACATTTGTTTGTTTCTTTTTAAATGATGGTAATTTTTAAGGATATCTAATACAAAGGAATGCTTCCATGGAGAATGCTATTCTCATATCATAAAACACATTTTCAGGGTTTTGTCATTTCTTTTTTTAATTTTCTTGTGCCAAACCTACTGATTTTAATCATTCATCATTCCTTTCTTCTATTTATTCATTCATCTATTCATCAATTCATACTGAGCCAGGCCCCCTGCTGGACATTAAGAGCTCATAGTTGGATGGGGAGACAGACTCAGAAACAGTTATATACAATATAGCTTAAGCAAGCTAGTGAAAGTATGTCCAAGAAATGCCTAACTCTCTGTCTGTGGGGGAGGGAAGTCTGGGAGGACTTCTAGGAAGAAGTGATGATGGAGCTGGGTGCTGGAAAATGAGTGGGTGCTCACTGAGTATATGCAGAGAGGACATCCCAGGCAGAAAGGAACTATGTCCACCTGAGAGTCTGGCAGGCTGAGAACTACCTGGGGTGCATCCTGGCTTGGGGAGGAGTAGGGGTGTAAGGGAGGGGGTATTGGCATACGTGGCTGGATCGGGAGGTCAGGGTTAGTTCAGGAAGGGCCTTATGTGCCAGGCCACGGAGCTTGGACTTTGTCCTATAGAGAGATAGGAGCCAGGGGTATGTTTTTAACCAAGGAAAGAGACCATTAATGTGCTCATGTTAGTGCTTTAGAAAGATCACTTTGGTGACAGAGTGGAGGATGGACTGAGGAGGCCAGGACTGGAGGCTAGAAGAGAATTCGGGAGGAGAGATGAGGGTGGCCTGGACCAGGGCAGGGGCAGTGGGGATAGGGAGAGACAGGCAGGTTCAAGAGATGCGACAGGAATGGTGAGTGGAAGTGGGGAATGAGTAGGGAGAAACCACGATGATCCCTGATTTCTGGCTTGAGAGATGGATGGCTGTTCTCTGAGTCTGCAAAGGCAAGAAGCAGCTGTGCTTAGTTTCATTCATTCATTTATTCTATCATAAATATTTGTCGAGAACCTACTATGTGTCAGGTCCTGTGCTAGCTGCTGGAGTTTGGGGTTACCAGGTGGTGGCATTTGTCCTCTCATGGCCCCCAGTCCTACCCCACCCCTTTGTTCTCTGAGCCACCCTCCCACCTTCCTGGAGCTGCATCCTGCTCTCCCTGGACTTCCTGATAGTGCTCTAACTCTCTGACCAGCTTACCTCCAGCTCTCTGCCTGTGACCTTAACCTGGGTTCCCACAAAAATGAGGGTGGACTCTAGACCCTCTGCCTTCTAGGCTGGCTGGGGCTCGGAGGCCATCCCACTGCCCCCTCCCAAGGTACAGCATCCTGCCAGGTGGAGCCTGCCTCTGCCCAACACCCGGGTGCCAGGCCACCCTCTCTCCCTCCTAGGGCTCCCATCCGCCCATCACTTCTCGGGCAACACTGCTACCAGCCAAGACCTGCTCACCTGGGGCAGTCTGCTGCCTCCCAACTCCTTGCCCAGGACAACCCTTCAGAAAGTGCAAATACGAGAACCCACAGTAACTGTTTTCAGCAAGAAAGGTGTTTATGAAAGAACTAGGTGGCTCACAGGCTCTCCAGGGGCCCAGAGAATCCAGGTGGAAGACAAGGTAACAGGAATGAAGTCCAGGCCACAGCGGGGTTTGTGCCGTGCAGGCCCCACCGCACCCCTGCTGGGCAGGACATCACAGCTCACACTCCTGACCCAGAGCCTCCACCACTGCTGTCCCCAGGAGCCACATGCTGCTGTCACTGCCTTCGCCTTCACTTCCAAATCCAGGCTTTGGGTTGGGGGCTTCTTCTCACATGCCTGCAGCACAGACACAGAGGGGCGGGGAGAGTGGTTTTCTAGCTTGTACTTAGCAAAGCCGCACTGCACAGGAAGGTATTTAAGAGGTGCTTTCCAGGCAGAAAACAGGATGCACGCTCACTGTGGCGGCCACACCCCTCAGTCAGCCCTGCAGCCGAGCTTTCCAGAGTCCTTGGCTTCCCTCTTGGGGTGTGTCTTCCTGCTCCCTCCTTAGGACAAGCCCCAGGTGCTCCTTCCCCAGGAAGACTGGCCCCTCACCCTTTTTGCCCCTGAGGCAGGCCCCTGTCACAGGGAAGGGCCCCTGTGTCAGCCCATCAGCCCCTTCACAGCTGGCACGGTGGGGGGCCCATGAACATGGAAGGAGGGGGGGATCCCCAGGGCCAGCACTGGCACCCAGCCTCCACGTGTCTCCCACCTCGGTGTCTCCAGGGGCCCGGCCTGGGCTGACTGCAGGTGCCAGGGCAGGGTGGGGCCTGGGTGTGCTGCCTGGGACTGTCCTGGGTGCGCAGTGGGGGCTGGGACACGGCTGCAGCCCCCAGTGCCGCCCTGACCCCCGCGTGCCCGCACAGGCGTACACGGCCACCGAGCAGGAGATGCAGCGGCATATGTGCCTCGGGGAGCTGTGCCACCCCGTGCCCCTCTCCTTCGAGCCCGTCAAGAGCTTCTTTAAGGGCCTCGTGGAAGCCATGCAGAGTACGTTGCAGACGCCAGTGGACGTTCGCATTAAGGAAAGTAAGTCGCCATTCGACGAACTTTGTGCCCTTAACTCTCCTAGCGCCCTTTAGCCCTGAGACAGCTGTGAAAACCGTCACCCTAAGTCACGTCTCTCCCACTCAGAGGCCCTTGGCCAGGAGGACCTGGTAACCAACCCACCCTCACGACTTTACCTCCTACCCCTCCTGAGGCCGTGTCCCGCCTGTCTCCAGCCACACTGCCCTGCTTCTGCCCCTCACACTGCTCCCGGGATCCTGCCACACTGAACTTCGCCTGCTCTGGGCTCCCAGCTGGAATGGCCAACTCTTCCTCCTCCTCTTCCTCCTCCTCTTCCGCCTTTAGCTGGGAAGCCTTTCCGTGCTCACACCCTCTCCTGGCCATCTCCCCTCTGCCCTCTGCCCAGGGCCTGTCATGCCCTGTCTGGGGTTGTTCATGAGATGTCCCTCGCAAATGCCTGAAGGGCAGAACCACCTTGGGTCTAGCGCTGATGTTCTGAGGTCCCTGCCGGGCCTGGCACAAAGCAGGTGTTCAGAAATATCTTTTCATTCATTCAGAACATGTATTGAGCCCCTATTACATGCCAGGCACCTCACTTTCTAGCTTGTTTCCATACCTGCAAAATGGAGTCAATAATATAGTCTTTTCTCGTGGTTGGTTGTGAGGATTAAATGAATTCTTGCCCATAAAGTGCTCGGGCGTAATAAGCACTATGTAAGCGTTAGCTGTAGTCATTGTTCCTGTTGTTACATCTGGGGGAAGCGTTCTAGACCGAGGGGAAAGGAGTGCAAAGGCCCTGCGGTGAGGTAGGAGCAAGCTTGGCATGTTGAAGGACCAGCAAAGGGATATGGAGTAGTGAGGCAGGGAGGAGGAGAGAAGGATCAAGGAGGTTGCAAGGATTCCGGCCGGGAGCGAGCAGAAGGAAGTTGTCCTTTTCCAAAATGGGAAAGAGCATTTAGGATTACAGGGAACGAGGTGTTTGGACCTGTTAGATTTGAGAAGTTTGACCTCCTATGTGGTGGTATCACATAGGCAATAGCATGTAGGATTCTAGAGTTCTGGGGAGAGAGGAGAGGCGTTCACCTAGACGTGGGTTTCCCACGTGTGACGGTGCTGGGAGTGATGGGGGCGGGGAAGGGGCCGCTCCAGAAGAGCTGGTCAGGGAAGGCAGGTCTGGAAGGCGGTAAGGGAACTCCAGCCCAGACAGCTGGCAAGGGGTTCCAGGCAAGGGTCCCCTGCCAGGAACATGGTTCCAGGCAGAGGGGACGGCAAGTACCAAGGGCCCCCATGTGCTCCTTCTGTACCCTATTGTTGGGATAGCCTCTCCCAGCCTTCTTTCTTTCTGAGGACTCAGCTCTGATTTCTTGTTTTCCGTCTTTGTCCCGGAATTTGCATGTCTGCTTTGAAGTTGCTCCCATCCCTGAGTGCTGCCCTAGCTGACTTCACTTCTTGTCTTGGAGTTTTCCTGTTGCTGTGAATTTGCATTTCCTACTTAAATTTGCAAGTGATTCTTGGGGAGCAATTATGCGACTCTCCAGTTTTGAAGTATTTTTAGTATGTCTTATTTGTGCTGCTTGCGTGAGCACCAGGCGCTCATTTCTCACAATTCATTACAGACATGAACTGCCAGCTCTCGGGCTCCTCCGGCACCAAGCCAGGTACCCTGTTGAAAATCAGCCCCTCACCTGAGCGATCGCTCTTCTTAAAATGTAAGACCCTGGGAGTGGGGAGAGGGTGGTGAGGGTGGGATGCAGGGCGGAGGAGGGTCATGGCAATGGAGGCCCCCTTTTTTTCTTGTTAAGGAGCCCAATGTTTTTTTTTAAACTTTTATTGTTAGTTTTAAAGACATGTAAAGTATTACATGTTCATTGTAGAAAAACTAGAAAACAAAAGAAAAGAAAAAAGAAAATTACTCATAATCCCTCTCCCATGAATAATTACTATTATTATTTGTCCTTTTAGCTTTCTTTGGCATATCTAATATACATATAATGATGTTTAATATATCTTTTTATTTTACAAACATCATATCATACTACACATAATGTTTTGTAATCTGTGTTTTCATTTACTAATATATTATGAACATCTTTGTTCTCTTAAAAATTGTACAGGTAATGCATACTTCTTATAGAAAATCAGAAATTATAGACATACAAAAACAATTGCCTCTGCCAAAGATAAATCCTGTTAATATTTTAGTATGTATCTTTTCAGACATTTTAAAGCATGTATGTGTACAGATTTTAAAAAATAGGGTGCTATTATAAATATGCTTTTGTGATTTTTTCATTTAACAATATAGCTTAAACAATTCAGTAAATATAAATATTATCATTATTTTTAAATCATGCATGATATTACATTGAATGGATGTGTCATATTTAACCAATCTCATAATGTTGAATGTTTAGGCTGATTTACATTTTCATTTCTATAATATAAATCCATTCTTGTACACATTCCTTGAATTAATGAATGAACGAATGAACACACCTTAGCTCATTTTCAGATTATTTTTTAGGAGTAATTTCTCGAAGTGGAATTACTGGGTGTCAACCTAAAATGATCAAAAGGCTCAGGATCCAGTTAAAAGAGTTTATTCAATCGCAGGTGGAGGGCAGCCTTCTGGGGACACAAGGACTCCAAAGAATGGTGATTAGGGCTCCCAGTGCGGGGAGGGGGAGAAAGTGAAGTTCATCTTTATAGGCAAAAAAAAAAAAAAGAGAGTGGAGGTGCTGAACAGAATTACAATATTTTTCATACAAAGGCTAACATACAAATGTAAGGTTTTATTGGCTAGTATTGATTACACTAAGGGGGTTGCTTAACATTCTAATGTAAATAGCTAACAGTGGTCTAGGTTTGAACAAAGACTAGAGAGTCTGATTAACGTATAACATCTCAACACAAAAATCAGGAAGCAACGGTCTTGCACCAGAGAAGAAAAAACAGCCATATTATGTTACCCAGTTTCCAGGGTTTAACTTTTCCCCTTGGCATAATAAATTTGGAAGGCCCTGAGATTTTATTTTCTTTTCACACTGAACATGCATTTTTAAAAGTAAACTTACACAAATCAAAGGTGTGCATCTCCATGATTCTTTAAAAGTAAACACATTCATTCAGTAACCTCCTTCAGATCAACAAATGGAAATTTCCACTCCCTAGAAGCCTTCCTCATGTCCCCTCTTATTTACTATCTCCAAAGGGTATCTACTCTCCTGACTTCTGACACTGTGACTTTTGCCTGTTTTTAAACTTTATATATAACTAGATCATTCAGACTGTACTTTTTCACTCAACATAGTATTTATGAGATTTACCCATATTATCATGTGTAGCAGGAGTCTGTTCATTTTCACTGCTGTGTAGTGTTCCATTGTTGTATGGGTGTAGCACACTTTATTTATATTACTGATGGACAATTGGATTGTTTCATTGTTGTGAATAATGTTGCTATAAAATTCTTGTGCATGTCTTTTTTTTTTGAGATGGTAGTCTCGCTGTGTTGCCCAGGCTGGTCTTGAACTGCTGAACTCAAGCAATCCTCTCACCTCAGCCTCCCAAGTAGCTGGAATTACAGGCGTGCACCACTCTACCCAGCTTGTGCATGTCTTTTGATGCACATATGCATACATTTCTGTTGGGTATTTACCCAGAGTGGGAGAAAACGATGCCCACTATAACCACTTCTATTCAACATTGTTCTAGATGTCATAGACAGTACCTCAAGGCAATACAAAGAAACGAAAGGCAAGAATAAGGATTGAAGATGGAAAAAAAAGAGATTATTCTTGGATGATATGAATTATAGAAATCCCAAATAATCTAAAGATAATTTAGAAGTCCTGAGTGAATTTAGAACAGCTGCTTGAT
>NW_012136969.1:823141-835136 GCF_000956105.1 Propithecus coquereli | reverse complement strand
TGTTTCAAAAAAAATATATATGGAAAGGTGTTCAACAACATCAGTCATCAGAAAACTGCAAATTAAAACCTCATGAGACAGCACTGCACACCCACCAGAATGGCTAAAATTTCAAAAACTGATCATACCAAGGTTGACGAATATGTGGATAACAAGAATTTCTCTTACATTGCTGTTGAGAGTGTAAACAGTTTGGAAAACTGTTTGGCATTTTCTACTAAAGGTGAATGTCCTACATAACCCTATGATCCAGACTTTAAAAAAAACAACAAAACTTCATGTCTACATACATGATATAATGCATAGAGAAATGTTGATGAGATTAAATCACTACAAACTTTCTGGAGGACAATTTGGCAATATTTATCACAGGCCTTAAAATAATCATACCCACTGACCCAGCAATTCCTCTTTTAGGAATATACCCTAAAGAAGTAATCAGATACATAAAAATATAATCCTATTAGTATTTCCGAAAGCTTTTTAAGAAGCCTAAATACTCAAAACAATAGAGGATTAAATTATAATGTGTCTGTACATCAAAATCTTAGAATCATCACTAAAATGCTCATGTGAAAGAATATTTGATGTGTTAAAATTGTTCGTATCAACAAATTTTAAAAAGCAGATTATCTAAGAGTATGTATGGTATGATACCAATCTGCGGAAAAACTATAAAACGGCAGGTAAGAGGGGAAAAAAAATTGGAAGGACATACACCCGTGTTAGTAACAGGATTGCTTCTCAATTAAATTCTTAGAAATTGGCAATTCCGTGGTACAAAATTCAAATGTTATAAAGGGTGTACGGTAGAATTTTCTCTCTTTCCCTTGCCCCTAGCCACCTCCCCATAGGCAGTCGGGGTAAAATGGGATTGGCTTTCAACCTGTCCCTTGGCGGACTCTGAGCCTTCCCGTTTTGTACCCCGCGGCGATTGCGAGGGCAGGGAGCAAGAGGGTGGGCGCCCGGGGGCGGGGCGCAGCGCTGGCCCCGCCCACCAGGCGTGGCTCCGTGTCCCCGCCCCCTGCAGACGCGCGCACGCCCACGCTGGAGCCGGACACGATGCACGCGCGCCTGCGCCTCTCCGCAGACCGTCTGACTGTGCGCTGCGGCCTACTGGGCCGCCTGGGGCCGGCGCCCGCGCTGCGGTTCGACGGGCTCTGGCAGGTGCTGGGCCGCGACTGCTTCGCCGCCGGCCGCCACTACTGGGAGGTGGACGTGCAGGAGGCGGGCGCCGGCTGGTGGGTGGGCGCGGCCTACGCCTCCCTGCGGCGCCACGGGTCCTCGGCCGCCGCCCGCCTGGGCTGCAACCGCCAGTCCTGGTGCCTCAAGCGCTACGACCTCGAGTACTGGGCCTTCCACGACGGCCAGCGCAGCCGCCTGCATCCCCGCGACGACCCCGACCGGCTCGGCATCTTCCTGGACTACGAGGCCGGCGTCCTCGCCTTCTACGATGTGACGGGTGGCATGAGCCACCTGCACACCTTCCGTGCCACCTTCCAAGAGCCGCTGTACCCGGCCCTGCGGCTCTGGGAAGGGGCCATCAGTATCCCTCGGCTGCCTTAGGGGCCAAGGCCTGAGTGACCTTCCCCGGCCCTCTTGTCTCACCTGGTCTCACCTAGAGCAGAGTGGCTGTTCTACTTCCTACTTTCTAAGCCCCTCTGTCTACCCCAGCCCTCCCCCACAAGTCACGCCCAGTGCTGTGACCCGTCCCTCTCCCACGCTAGTTTCAAACACGTCCTAGACACACGCCTGCTGCTGCTCTCTTATCAGACCTCCCCACACACAGACACCGCCACTGTCACACTGCACTACTTTTAGTCCAGGGTCCTGAAAGTGACATAGCCACAGGTGAGCCCTAAGCATCCTAACGTTGTCTGAATACGTCATGCTCAGCCTGAGAGCCTCCTCCCTCCTACAGCACGTGAACCTGGCACATAGTAGGCACACAGTAAATGTGTGTGAATAAATGACAGTCGCCTGGCCCTGCTCTTCTATCCCTTAAGGTCCCTTGGATCTGCCTCCTCTCCACCTTCTTCAGCTTGTCCACATCACCTCCCTCCGGAGCTTCTTAACACTCCCTGGCCTGAACCCTCTCCCATCCTCATCTTCCACGCCAAACCCAGACTGATCTATCTAAAACCTCACTTAACCTCTTAGAAATTTGAAGAGGCTCCCAGGGACTACATGGAAAAACAAAAAACAAGCTCTTTCCCTTAGCATTCAAGGCTTTTCTAGTCTGCCCGAGACCACTTACCCTCATCTAGCTCTTGCTGCTCTTCAGAGACCCTCCAATCAGAAGTGTGAGTCACACAGTTCTCTCTCTGCATCTTGGCCTTTGCTGCTGTCCTGCCCACGCCGCATGGGCCCACATTTGTAGAGGAAAACCTTGTCTGCCTCAGTCTTCCTCAGGCCACAAGAATCACTCTCCTTACAAATTTGGGACCTACCTTTCCAACTTGATTGGAAGTTTTTGGAGGGCAGCTATGTCCACCTACACCCTCCCCACCCTGCACAGTCCAGAAAGTGCCTTCCCTCCCAAGCAGTCAGTTCATAACCAGCAGGTGCCTATCACTGAATCACAGAACAGCTGATCTGGGAAGGCTTCACGGATCATCCGGCCTGACCTCATTGTACAATGGGGGAGACTAAGGTCCTGAAAGAACTGGAAAGCTGCTTAAAGTTACCCATTGTGATTTAGGGCTGAACCAGGCCTGCGGCCCAGACCCGTGCCCCACCCACCAGCCCCCAGGCAAGTGTCTGACCTGTCCCTTGGCCCAGTTTTCAGGCCCAGCTTTCAAGCTGGGAGATTTTACTTACTCATTTCTCAGGGGATGTTGGGAAGGAATCAGCAGGGACTATTGCTAAGCAACCACTGGCAGTTTTCCCCACTGTCTTGGGACAAAAAGGAGACGAGTTAAGTGCGGTTTGGGCAGCCCTAGCCGGACATCCCCATGCTCCTCAGATCCCTCAGACCAAGATGTTGCCAAGGAAACCCAGAGAGCCCAGCTTTCTGCAATGAAGTGACAGAAAGAGAGAACCAGCAGCTCCTTTAGCAGGGAGAGGTAGGCCCCCTTCCCAGGGCCTGTGCCTTGGTTCTGAGGGTTCAGCATCCTGATTTGTCAATTCCCTAGACAGTTTTGAAGTCTCGCTGTGTTAAAGCATCTTCTTAGGTGCTTGGTGGGAGGACAGTGGGAGGGTGAGGAAAACACAAGACTGAATCCCCCTCACAGTTTAAACAGACTCTCAGTGTGTTAATTAGTTTGAATCATATAAAACTGTCCATTTTCAATAGTTTTTGACTTAGAAATGGTGCTTTCATACGGGGCAATGTAATATAAGAATACAAGGCACCTCAAAAGTGCCTTTACTTCTAACCAAATAACTTAAAACTCTAGCTAGGTAGGTGTCTAAGTACTATGCTTCAGAAATCCTGAGAAAAGGGGAAATTAGTTCTACTAATTAAAATTCTAATTAATTTGGAAATGGCCCAAAGCTGAATTGTGATGGGCAGAAGACATTCCTGACAGAGGGAAGTTAATACACTTGACCCCACATCTCTGTCCATCCCTGAAGACCAAGGCCTGTTCCCAAACCCACAGCCACAGGGGCTAAGTAATAAGACAGTTCTCATGGTCTTGCAGTGCGCTGTGCTCACACTTTACAGCTAACCTCACTTGACCCTTGGGGGTAGAAAGTTATCTCAGGCCTCCAGAGGGCAAAATGGAGACCCAGAATGAGTCACTTGCCCAAGGTCACACAGCTAGTGGTGGAGCTGGGGTCTGGGCCCAGGCTGTGAGCTCTAGGTCTGTGCTCATGTCCACCAGGCACTGTTGCTCAGGGTGGACACAGCTGGTCTCTGGCCAGCACGTGCTCACTGTGGCCCCCTCTCATTGAGTTACTGCCTCTGATGCTTTGCTTCTGCCTGGTCACTCCGTGGGACTTGACTGTTCCTTTGGATTACCTTCCTTGGGACCTGAGATGAGGCCTTACACCCAAAGGGGGACTAGTTTTGAGAGTTTGGGACTCATGTAGCAGAAACAGAACTGGACTATGCAGGCTGACAACTGGCTCTGTGCCAAGGCCTGTGCTAGCCAGAAAACTGCAGTCTCAGTCCATGATCAATTGTGTGACCTCAGGCTAGTCACTTTTTATTTGTCGGTGTCATTTGTAAAACGGGGGTAAGGACACTAACTACCAGTGCTGTGAGGCTCAAATGGGCCAAAGGTTATGGACTTGCCTTAAAAACCGTAGTGCTGTATCATGCGAGGATCTGTTAGCATCCCCAGTGGCGTTCCCATTGTACTGTCAGAGTGCTGAGACAACTGATACTCCCAGCTGCCACCTGGCAGTAGCAGGAACCTCCCTGAATATTCTCAGCATAGGAATGAAGCTTCCTTGGGCCATGTCTATAGAGTACTGTCAATTTACCTTATTCCCTGTCAGATTTTAGTTTGTAGATGAAAATTCTTTATTGATGTGACAAATTGCTTCCAGATATTTTTAAATGACAGCAATTTTCTAATACGTGGTTTAATAAAGCATGAATATTGTCTCTTTTAACCGTGCTCTTCTTCATTGGGGGTTCATGTTGCTTCAAGTAAGTACATAGCACCCAGGCCTGGACAGGCCCCCGCTATCACCCATCCCTTCCCCAACTTTCTGGTGGTAGTCAGCTGGTCCCAGGTTGGATGTCTCTGGTGATGAGGAGTTCACTACTTCTGAAGGTAACTCACTAAGTTCTTGCTTATGTGGAAACAAACCCTGACTCCCAGCTATCCCTATCCAAGATAGTATTATGTAGCTTTTGGCATCTTTGTGATCATCCTTTAGCAACAATGAAGCCATTTGTAGTCACTTCCTAAATTTTAGAGATTTCAGGGACCTTCCCTTCCCTATTCTATCTAATCTCTTCTGTTTCTGCCATTCCACTTTGTCAGGGAGCAGGAGACCGTGATGCCAGCCTAGTGGAGGTGCAGCCCAGTGGAGGGCACACAGAGGTGGCCCTGCACTGCCTGGGCCTGGTGGGCGGAGGAGTCAGTACGTGATGAGGGGCAGCTTGCTCACGATGGCAAGCTGCACACGACGGGGAGTAAGCATGAGCGTGAAGGGCCCAGGTCTGAGTCTACCATGTCCTGCTCAGAAACCTTCCATGGCTCCCCACTTCCCATAGAACAAAGTCCAACTGAGCAGGCTTTTAAGCCCTCCCTTCCTTTCCTCCCCATGTGTGCACTCCCTGCTAACCCATCACTTGCTAGTCCTTAGGCACTCTGGGCATTTTCCAAGCCTGTGCCCCAAATCACAAGATTCCTCGTCACTTCCTAACCTGCAAGGTTGAACTAAAGTGCCAGCTGTTCCAGTTCCACGTGGTGTTCCCTGGCCAATGCTCCTTCTCCCATCCCCACTCCTGTCTCGGCTCCTATGACTCTTGCTAAATATCTCTGCTGTTCACCCACATGGGGCACCGTTTGTGGCGGCGCCTGCACCCAAAAGGCCTTGAATTCCTAGACAGGGACCGCCTGCTGCCTCACTGTGTGCCCAGACTGCGCCTCCCACCTGTCAGGGATGTCTTTTAGACCCAAGCTTCCCAACTCAAATGGGCTAGAAGTGTGCCCCAATATCAATCCTTCAGCCCTATGGGCAACCTGGCACAGCATGAGGTGGCCAGCCGCTACTGGCTGCAAGCAAGCCCGTAATTCCCCACACGTATCACACATGCTGTCATTTTCTCTAAGCTGGTCTGGACAGCGGCCCTCCTGCTCAATTCTCTCTTAACACATCACACAGGCCTCTACTCAAAAGGCAGAGTTAAGTCCTGACACTGCAGGGGCTCTTCCAACTCTCAGCCTCAGATTCCTCCACTCGGGGAATCTGGCCGGGGTTTAAAGAGCACCTTGGGCCCTTCTGATGTTCCCGTCTGTCCAGACCTGGAGGTGACCCTCTGGTTCCCTGTTGGGAACCGCCTCCTGCACGTTCTTGGCCAGATGCTAGGCCAGGCCCTTCTCTCCCTTCCTTCCAGGTCCATATCCTGTTTCCAAGTCCTGGAACATACCCCTCTACTACCATATTCTGTCGTTTCTTGTTAGGAAATCTCGGATATTTGCTTAAATGTCACCTCTACTGTTGTAGAAAAAAAGGCCATGGAATCAGAAATCAATTTACTCAACATCTGCTTACAGGGGAAAATTAAAAGGGGTGAACACCAGCCAGAAATTGATACTATTACACTTCAGTTCATAGCACATCAATTTTACAGTTTCTCTTTTACACAAGTACACACAAGATTCCCACCTACCCACCCATCCAGACACACATGCCGTTCTAGAAATTGTTTTGGGATCCACAGGAGAGGGAGGCCTTATACTCACAGGTAAAGAAGCTTCAAAAGTCAAATTATACGCATGTGAAAAGAGCCTCAAATACACACTTTGAAACAAGAGGAGTTATATAGTTATATAGTAAACAAGGTAAAATAAATGTGAAAGATTAAGAATTTGAAAATACATTTGAAAAGAATTATTAATCTCAGTACTTGTTCAAAACAACAGAGGAATATGACACTGAATCTCTATAAAATGTTCATGCTTTTTGTTCAAGGAAGTAAAACAAGCTTTTTTGTTAGCTGGGTTTGTAATTTTATAATATGTGACATAAAATTTTGTTGCTGTAGAAGGGCTGATTTCAGCACATATCCCGTGTGACTGCTCACTATGCTTACGGTTTACTGTGCATCTGCCCCATCTCTGAATGCAGATTCCCTGAGGAAGGGATGGGACACCACCGTATCCTCAGTGCCTAAAGCACTGAGGCACATAGTAGGCTTCAAAATTTGTTGAAAGAAAGAACCATTTCCCTCTCTTTGTTCACAGAGATAGGAATGCTTTCTGCATTTCTCTGCCTGTAAGATCCTTTGACCAATCCCTCCTCCAGTGCAGAGTGACCACCATACGATACTAACTGGACACAGAGCCCAAGGGCAGGAAGCGGTAATGGCAATGGAGGAGTAAGGCAGGGTGTCAGGAAGTGAGATCTGTTTGGCATCACAGGGCATGGGAATGAAGGCTTAACGGAGAGGACCCGAGCGGCCGTTTCTTGCCTCTCTGTGCAGGCACGCAGCACCTGGAGGACATGGACTTGCTCTTGAGCCCACCTCCCCTTCTGTGCCAGCCACCTTGAAGCAGAGACTGCCTCATTTCCTCCTCTTATCTCTCCAATGCGCTTGACACAGGGCCTGGCCCAGAAATATCTGCTGTGTAAGGAGGGGCTGGTGGTGGTGGATGAACGCCAGGTCCCTGGAGACCACCACTCCTGCCCCAACTCACCCACCCGATGGCACCAGCAAGGCAACTGAGAATTCAGAGAATGGCACTTTATTTAAGACTTGATTTTTTTGCCATGATTTTCTACCGATTCTTCCATGATGGTGTCATCTTCTTCAACAGTGACCAGGACCTTCTTGCCCACGAGATTAAAGATGTCTTCGGGAGGATAGCCTTTGGGCTCACCCACCTTCACAGTGAGCATGTCCAGCGTTAGAACGGTGCCTTCCGGAATTTTCACTTTGGCCACCACAGACTTGCCCAGCTGTGGACAAAATTAAGACTCAGTGCCAGCTTCAGAGAAATAACTGGTGCACATCGCTTTACACCCAAGGTCCCTGACCTGTCTTCACAAGGTACCTTGGGAGCGGGGACTCTGTTGTCCCCCACACCGCCCAAAACAACATCTCATACACAGCAGGGATTCGGTCAGTGTGGGGTGAATCCAGAGACTCAGAGGAGGGGCCTTTAGAATAAAGTGCAAAGGAAAGGGCTCGGGCTATGTAGACAGGCAGGTTCAAATCCCAGTGAGCTCCCCCTGGGAGCTGGGGATAAGCCGTGTTTAGTTTCCCTGTAAAATGGGAAATAACGGTGCCTGTATCTTGCCAGATGACTGTAAGGATCAGTGATAATATGTAACGTACCTGGAACATACGTGGAAACTATGATTCCTTTTGTCACCACCTAGCTCAACATCTCACTGTAAACATGGGGAAACTGAGGCCCACGAAGATGGTGACTTGGCCAAAGTTGCAAACAGGATGAGAACCTAGAGGATGAGATTCCTGACTCCCACTCCACTGCTCTTGGGGGACACAAACCTTACTGCCACTCGGTTTGGTAAAATAGGAGTATGGAGGGCTCACAAGACTGTGAGTGTGACAGGAAAGAGGGCTCCCCAGGAAGGACAGATAGGACAGGCAGGTGAGGGGAATGAAGGGTGCCTGACGCTCACGACCCATGTTTCTCTCTTCTCCACAAATGCTTTCAAACAAATTATCTACTTTATTACTCCACATCTTGCACGTGAGAGCCCAAGGAATCAATTCTACATGGAATTCAGTGCCAGGATAAAATGTCTGTCTTATAGTGTACTGTTTGCTCAGGGAGCCAAATTAAGTGCTCAACTGCTGTAAATCTCATTCTGGTTTCTCGTGTGATTCTCTCCCCATTTCCTCTATAAAGTAGTTTATCTCTTTTGAGTATTATTTTGATTTCCTGGTATATATGCCTCTTTAATTTGGGGTATTAGTAGGTATGCCCCACTGGAATAAAAGATGACACTATTCCCCACGAATGCCTGGTGTTTGATCTTTGCCTTGACCTGGACAGCCTGCGGCAGATTAGGTGTGTCTACATGCCTGACAGCCCAAGACACCTGGCTCTGTGACTCAGAGGGCAGCAAGAAGGTCCAGGCCACCTCTTCCAAGAAGCCCTGACAGTCAGTGTGCCTGGCAGTGCTTCTTGGGCTCCACATCCCTCCCTCTGAAGGTCAGTGCTGCACAGGGAATACTTATCTGCATCAACACCCACCAACCCCCTGCGATGACTCACTGCCGTCTGTCCAGCGCCTCCCCTGCTTAGGGAATGCCACAGGCTCTTTTCCCGATGCCTCGCAGAACCCCTTGCCTAAATGTTTCCCAGGTTTTTCAGAACTTACCTACTCCAAGGGACCCTGGGCATGACCTATCTATCCCAAGGCTCACCCCCTTCACATCTCCCGAAGTCTAGGAGCACTGGGGCCACAGGCTTCAGAGATTTAGTGGAAGAGTCTAACATAACCTAGGAGGTGGCCAGAAAAACCAGTAAAGTTCCCCTGAGGTAACATATTTCTCCTACTGCTACGAGTGACTACTGCATAAGATACTGCTGTTACGAGTAACACAGTTCTCCTGCTGCTAACACGAGCCTGAAGAAGCTCAGAGGAGTTGGACCCACACTCCTTTATCAGCTCATCGGCCTGGCTCAGGTAGGGCTGGTACTGACTGTCGTCTCAGATCAGCCCACCTTGTCCCCGCTCACAGCCGCGGAGCCGAGCAGAGTTGGGCAGGACGCACCTTCTCATTGCAGGCCATCTCACAGGGCAGCAGCTGCTTGGTCGGGGAGCCCATGGCCCTCTCCACGAGGCGCACTGACCGCACCAGCTCGGCCAGTTCTCCAGGCTCCAGCGAGGCTGAGTGGTCGCTCCCTTTCCAGGTCTTGTCCAAAGTTATGTGACGTTCCAACACCTTGGCTCCCAGAGCCACTGCAGCCACAGATATTGCTATGCCCGTTTCATGCCCAGAATACCCTACAGGAATGTCAGGAAAGACCTTCTGATATTCCTTTAAAATAGAAAAAGGAGGAAAAGGTTAAATAGTGTGG
Source organism: Propithecus coquereli (assembly GCF_000956105.1). Classification (NCBI taxonomy): domain Eukaryota; kingdom Metazoa; phylum Chordata; class Mammalia; order Primates; family Indriidae; genus Propithecus; species Propithecus coquereli. The sequence goes on along the minus strand of NW_012136969.1, from coordinate 825,453 downwards.
TGCTTTAGGCATATTCACCAGGGTCAGGCAGATCTGAATTGAGTCCAGTTTAGCCACTCACTGGCTGTGCAACCACGAGCAAGATGCTCAGCCTCTCTTTCCTGGGGATTATAAAAGCACCTGTCCAGGGCTGCTATAAATGCATGCAAAGCACTCAGCATGTTGCAAATGCTCCAAAAACAATAGCTATTGTTATCATTAACAATGAATTTTAAGAATGTTTCACACTGCACAAACCACCAGGAAAAACAATGGAACTATAACCAAATGCCTAAACTCATTCAAAGAGCATCTGTCACATTTAATTAGCCTGAGCTGCTGAAAGCAAGTGTGCTATATGCAAAAATACCATCAATAATATATACAGCCCAACCTCGAAATAGTCCTTTGGTGGAAATGCTAAATAATTAATTAATCAGTTATCTATAATGCAGTGAATGCAACAAAAGACATTTTAAGATGGGTGAGTCTTGTCAGTGAGGGTGACCAAAAAGCTTAAGTATAGGAGAAAGACTCAGATGGGGTTTAATGCAAGATTAGGACAGTGGCGTGGCAAAGGCCTTGCATCCCAGGCTTAAGGGTGTGTGATGGAGTGCAGGTTGATAGGTCAGAGAATCCGAACTGCTGCAACATGGGGGGGTGGGCCCAAGAGGGGGTGGGCTGGCAAAATAACTCTCACCATGCTATGGTATCAAGAGAGAGGAGGACATGACAGCACCTTGGGTGGGGATGGAAGAGAAACGGTGTCTACAATATACTGAGAAAGAAAATTAAGGGAAATATCTGGAGCCACATATACTAAATTGTTAATTATGGTCATCTCTGTGGGATGGAATTACAGGAGATGTTCATTTTCTACATTATATATATTCCGAGTTAAGAAAAAAAAGGTCTGAGTTAAGAAAAAAAAATGTTTAAGTTTTTAAAATGATTTTGGCCTGGCATGGTGGCTGACAGTAATCCCAGCACTTTGGAAGGCCTAGGCAGGAGGATGACTTGAGGCCGGGAGTTCAGGGCTGCAGTGAGCTGTGATGACGCCACTGCACTCCAGCCTGGGTGACAGAGTGAGACCCTGTCTCCAAAAAAAATAAATAAATAAAAATAAAATAAAATGATTTAGAAATGAGCTAGAAGTGGAGAAAAAACTATCAGGATTGGGAGGGACAGAAAGTTTAGGTAAAAAGATAGCAGGGTCTGTTTTCAAAAAGGTTAAAATTTTTCTTAAATATAAAGGCTACATGGCAACATGTAAAAAAGCTTATATTATCATGGAAAAAACCAGAATGTCAAATATTACACTGAAAGGAAAATATAAAAGGAAAGCTGGTTAACTGCAATATCAGGATTACAAGTATGTGTGTGTGTATATATATATTTAGAATTCCATTATTGTTACTATAATGTTTTTTATGATAATTACATATATATTTGTTTTCTAATTAAGTTAAATTTCAGGTGATACCAGGAGAAATTGATAGAGATGGCCCGACACATTAAAAGACAAAAAACTAGGCAGACGGGGCCCAGGTTCTAGTCCCCACTTTGCTACCAAGCTGCTGTGGGGCCCCCTTGGGACTGCACTTCACCATCTGTAAAATGATGGAGTAGACAAAATCTTAAGAGAGAGGAAGCTCCCTCAAGGCTGTCACTGTAACCAGTTTGAGCCTCAAGGATGCTCAGAATTAGAAAATAAGAGAACCAGCAAATAATAGAGCAGAAAAAGCCAGTTTCAAGAAGATCTCCTATAAGTGAATATGAAAAAAGACAGATATCCATACACCAATGTTCATAGCAACATTACTGACATTAATCAAAAAGTGGAAGCATCCCAGTGTCCATCGGCAGATGAATAGATAAAGAAAATGTGGCATATATGAAAGATGGACTATTATTCAGCCTTGAAAGGAATGAAATTCTCACATGCCACAACATGGATGAACTTTGAAGACTAAGTAAAAAAAAGCCAACATAAAAGGACAAATATTGTATGATTCCACTTATATGAGGTACCAAGAGGAGTCAAATTCATAGACACAGAAGGTAGAATGGTGGTTACCAGGGGCAGGGGGGAGTGAGGAAATGGGGAGTTAGTGTTTCATGGGTGCAGAGTTTTAGTCTGGGATGAAGAGAAAGTTCTGGAGGTAGATGGTGGTGACAGCAGTACAACAGTGAGAATGTGCTTAATGCCACTGAACTGTACATTTAAAAATGGTTAAAATGGGCCGGGCACGGTGGCTCACGCCTGTAATCCTAGCACTCTGGGAGGCCGAGGCGGGCGGATTGTTTGAGCTCAGGAGTTCGAAACCAGCCTG
>NW_012136969.1:815062-817621 GCF_000956105.1 Propithecus coquereli | reverse complement strand
GTTCTGCCTGGCCTTCTGGCCCGAGGCGGTAGCGCTGCGCCCTGGGGGGCCCTCTTTTTTCCATGGACTTCTGGCTTCCCCTAGCCTGCCCACCCTGCTGTCGGGTCCCCTCTCCATGTAGGGTGCAACGCAGCCGGCAGCCTCAGGACCCCTCCCTCCCTCCTACCCGCCCCACAGCACAAAGCCACAAAGCCTTTTGGAAAGGAACTCAGCCACCTGTGACCCTCCTCCGGCACCCTACTGGGTTCAACGCCCAGAAGAGCGTCCCACCGGCAGACCCGTTTGGGGGAAACGCTGCGCGCTGCCGTAACTCCGTAGAGGGTCCCGGTAGATCGACTTGTCAGACTTCTAAATCCACTGTTTCCCAAACTTATTCGACTCAGAACTTTTTGGATTCCAAATCAATTAATTAATGAGGATGGACAGCGAATGTCCACAGAACCCCCTCTCCGTACTATGTCCTGTAGAAACTTTGGGAACCGCTGATCTAAGTAAGGAGTCAGGAAAGAGAGGAGCGAAGCTGGGATTTTTCCAAAGCCCCCTCCCCTCCCCTCAGTTTTTAGATCCTGCAGGAAAGGAAAAAGAAGCCCATGATCATGAGTTGGGGAGAACAGGGAATGTTCCAGAGCTGCCCAGGACGAGGAGATGTTGAGAGGGAAGCGTGAGCCCCCCTCAGTGTGGTGGCTGTCGGGGGTACACCGCGACTCGGACAGAGGCTGGAGCCCTGCTGGCAGGTGGCGAGCGAAAGGAAGAGGCCGGTGGTGGAGGGAAGGGCAGCTCTGCTCGGATGGTCGTTGCATGTGAGGGAAGCACGTCCCTCAGGGGCCACCTCTAAAGTCCCAGCTTCCATTTGTTTTCTCAGTAGAACTTTCCAATTAGACTAAAGACCCTCCCTGCTCATTTCACCTGAGTTACAGAGCCTCAGTGCACCTTTTGACCAGGTTCCCTGATAGTTTTCTTGGCCTTAATAAAATTCTGCCACACCTTAACATTTCCTGCGGACACAGAGAACGCCCTAGAACAGCATACAGTTTGGAGAAAACAGGCCCTCAATAAATGCCTCCTGTCTATAAGGAAGTAGGGGTGGGTAAAGATGGAGCCACTGGCTAGGTAAACACGGAACACCGGGGACAGCCTGGTGGACAGGAAATGCTGGTTCAGCAACAGGGACCTAGCCAGCAAGGTAAATTAACACTTGTGAAGGCTCTTAAGAATGCATTTCTCTCTCATTCCCGTGCCCCCCGGTCAGTCAGGGAGCAAATGGCATTCCATGGACAAAGGAGCCTCAGAGCCCAATTAGGCTGAAGCAGAAAAACTCCTAAGGGTTCTGAGTGGGAGAAAGCTATCAGCAGGTGAGTGCCAACCAGCCTGTGCTTGCACCCTGCGGGCTTATCTCACTGGGTCCTCCCCGCAGCCCGGAGGGAAGGCCTCTTTATGATCCATTTTTATAGATGGGGCCACTGTGGCTCCAAGAGGTTACCTGAAGAGCCCAACCCACACAGAAAAATGTCAGCGCCAGGATCTGAGTTCAGACACCAGAGAGGGCTTCCTGGGGAGTGGAGGGGAAAGAAACCAAAAAGGGGTACAGGCAGAGGAAGCCCCCACTACCAAACACCCAGATTCCTTTCTATCTCCCACCTGCTCCTGGTTCTCAACTGAAGCTATCTGGAAGGGAGGAACCTAAAGAAGTGACTTTCCTCAGCAGTCTCACAGAGGCGAGGAGGTACCTTTTTCCTACCGTCAGATCCAGCACCTCAGGGGCTGGACACAGACTGAAGAAAAAGTCCTCATTCCAGGTGTAAGTCACCTTGGTGACATCTTCTCTGGTTCTACGCTGACTTGGGATGTCAGAGCAGGGAGAGCCCTTGGACAGCAGCTTGTTCACACACAGAAAAGGAAACGGAGGCCCAGGGAAAGTTCCCTTCCCTCCAGCACCTGCCTCCGGTACACCTCACCAGGGTCGCACTGAGAGGTAAGGGCAGAGTCAGTGCAAATACCTGGATGTCCCGGCCCTTAGCCCGGGTTGCTTTCCGTAAGTGCTGACTGTGTGCTATGCTTTATATCAATGATCACACTTAATCCTCACAACGACCCTACCAGACGGATTTTGCTACTAACCCCACTTTACAATTGAAGAAATGGAGGCACAATGAGGTTAAATAACCTCCAAATGGACACACCAGAAATGACAGGCAGAGCTTGTTCAAACTCAACATCTGACCCCAGGGTCCACTCACAGCCACCAGGCCATACAGCCAGGGTATGGGCCACACAGCAGGGGTGTGCACTATATAGCTGGGAAAAAGTTTTAGAGATTTGTGACAATTTGAAAAAACTTGCAGATGACCTGTGTAACTTAGTACTATTGAAAAAATTAAGAAAAAGTTAGATGTGTCAAGAATGCATAAACTATATGTAGATACAGTTTATTTTATCATTTACTACCAAAAATATACACAAATCTATATACTCCATGTAGCAGAAATACGTATCATACAGCTAAGGTATGTACCACACAGCCAGGGTTTGCACCATTCAACAGGGGTTCTTTTTTTTTTT
>NW_012136969.1:811967-815012 GCF_000956105.1 Propithecus coquereli | reverse complement strand
AGGTTGCTGTGAGCTAGGCTGATGCCACAGCACTCTAGCCCAGGCAACAGAGTGAGATTCTGTCTCAAAAAAAAAAAAAAAAAATTTTTTTTTAAAAAATTTCCTATAAAAACTGTCATATACTTAATTTCTTCCCTTTCAAGTAAGCACATAAAAAGTGGAAGTATATGCTGATTGAAAAGAGGTTTCTAAAGTTTGTCTTCATGAGATCTACCTTAAGTGCACTACTACTAGGGGAGTAAAAATATGAAGGTTTGGACTCCCTTAGATTTTATGACAAAAATTAGACACTCACCTTTTTTGGCAGTCTTTTCCAGATAAGGAAAATTGTTGGTGTCCCCAGATCCAACTTTGAAAAACGGAACATTCAGTTCGTGCAGAAATTCAACTGCCATCTACAAAAATCAAAGAGGAGCTCCTTTTCACTATTGTTTAAACACACTGTCCTCACAACAGAGGAGGAATAACATACAAATAGAAAACCCGCCTCCTCTTCCCCAGCGAGAAGGACTCTTAACAACTTGAAAGCAGGCAAAGATTTGTTCTCAGTCATTTCATTCAAGCATTTATTCATATCCGCCCATCCACTTGTCCAACAAACACTTAGTGCTGGTCTACACTGGCTATGACAATCTGGAAAGGAATATCCCTGGCCAGACCCTGCCTTCCCCAGGGGCCCGGGGCCCAGGGAACAAACATGAAAGGGTCATGACCTAATGTTGACACAGAAAACCAGGCAGTGAGAAAGTGAACAGCCCTCAAAGGCTTTCCCCTTTACTCAGGGCCAGATAGACTGCAAAAGAGGTCATTTCAATCCTTGCCAAAAGGGGAAAATGGAGCATTTTGTGGCCCAGCCTTGACAGTGATCCACGGTTGGCAGGGCCCATTAAACCCAAGCCCTTTCAGACCTCAAACCATGCAGTCCACCAAAAAGCAAACCTTGGCCACTTTTTTGGACACAACATCACTCCTTGAGATTATCTAGCTAGGGCTCTTCAACATCCTTCTCTGAGATTCATCAATAAGACTCAGGAAATTGGTAAACATCAGCAAACGTTTGCTGAAGGAATTGGTCGATCACAAATTATAAGCGCAAAACCTCAGTTTGCTGTCAAATTACAATAACTCAAAAGACCACTCTGTAAAAGCTCATTTACAGAGGCTGTAAAATTTGCATGGATTTCTGTAATTTTCAAGCGAGGAATAAAGGGGCAGATTCCCGCGGGAAGGGAAGGACGCCACATTTTGCAGTCCTCCTGGGGAGCCAGTGCCACCTGGTGGCCATTTAGAAAACTGCCACTTAGGAGTCACCGCCCTGGGCAGGGCACCCCCTTCAGTAATCTGGAAGGTTCTGCCTGGCCTTCTGGCCCGAGGCGGTAGCGCTGCGCCCTGGGGGGCCCTCTTTTTTCCATGGACTTCTGGCTTCCCCTAGCCTGCCCACCCTGCTGTCGGGTCCCCTCTCCATGTAGGGTGCAACGCAGCCGGCAGCCTCAGGACCCCTCCCTCCCTCCTACCCGCCCCACAGCACAAAGCCACAAAGCCTTTTGGAAAGGAACTCAGCCACCTGTGACCCTCCTCCGGCACCCTACTGGGTTCAACGCCCAGAAGAGCGTCCCACCGGCAGACCCGTTTGGGGGAAACGCTGCGCTGCCGTAACTCCGTAGAGGGTCCCGGTAGATCGACTTGTCAGACTTCTAAATCCACTGTTTCCCAAACTTATTCGACTCAGAACTTTTTGGATTCCAAATCAATTAATTAATGAGGATGGACAGCGAATGTCCACAGAACCCCCTCTCCGTACTATGTCCTGTAGAAACTTTGGGAACCGCTGATCTAAGTAAGGAGTCAGGAAAGAGAGGAGCGAAGCTGGGATTTTTCCAAAGCCCCCTCCCCTCCCCTCAGTTTTTAGATCCTGCAGGAAAGGAAAAAGAAGCCCATGATCATGAGTTGGGGAGAACAGGGAATGTTCCAGAGCTGCCCAGGACGAGGAGATGTTGAGAGGGAAGCGTGAGCCCCCCTCAGTGTGGTGGCTGTCGGGGGTACACCGCGACTCGGACAGAGGCTGGAGCCCTGCTGGCAGGTGGCGAGCGAAAGGAAGAGGCCGGTGGTGGAGGGAAGGGCAGCTCTGCTCGGATGGTCGTTGCATGTGAGGGAAGCACGTCCCTCAGGGGCCACCTCTAAAGTCCCAGCTTCCATTTGTTTTCTCAGTAGAACTTTCCAATTAGACTAAAGACCCTCCCTGCTCATTTCACCTGAGTTACAGAGCCTCAGTGCACCTTTTGACCAGGTTCCCTGATAGTTTTCTTGGCCTTAATAAAATTCTGCCACACCTTAACATTTCCTGCGGACACAGAGAACGCCCTAGAACAGCATACAGTTTGGAGAAAACAGGCCCTCAATAAATGCCTCCTGTCTATAAGGAAGTAGGGGTGGGTAAAGATGGAGCCACTGGCTAGGTAAACACGGAACACCGGGGACAGCCTGGTGGACAGGAAATGCTGGTTCAGCAACAGGGACCTAGCCAGCAAGGTAAATTAACACTTGTGAAGGCTCTTAAGAATGCATTTCTCTCTCATTCCCGTGCCCCCCGGTCAGTCAGGGAGCAAATGGCATTCCATGGACAAAGGAGCCTCAGAGCCCAATTAGGCTGAAGCAGAAAAACTCCTAAGGGTTCTGAGTGGGAGAAAGCTATCAGCAGGTGAGTGCCAACCAGCCTGTGCTTGCACCCTGCGGGCTTATCTCACTGGGTCCTCCCCGCAGCCCGGAGGGAAGGCCTCTTTATGATCCATTTTTATAGATGGGACCACTGTGGCTCCAAGAGGTTACCTGAAGAGCCCAACCCACACAGAAAAATGTCAGCGCCAGGATCTGAGTTCAGACACCAGAGAGGGCTTCCTGGGGAGTGGAGGGGAAAGAAACCAAAAAGGGGTACAGGCAGAGGAAGCCCCCACTACCAAACACCCAGATTCCTTTCTATCTCCCACCTGCTCCTGGTTCTCAACTGAAGCTATCTGGAAGGGAGGAACCTAAAGAAGTGACTTTCCT
>NW_012136969.1:806316-810847 GCF_000956105.1 Propithecus coquereli | reverse complement strand
TCGCTCTTGCTCAGGCTGGTTTCAAACTCCTGAGCTCAAACAATCTGCCCGCCTCGGCCTCCCAGAGAGCTAGGATTACAGGAGTGAGCCACCGAGCCCGGCCTCAACAGGGGTTCTTAACAAACAGGTTAGGATTAGTCCTCCAAACGAAGTACTTCTCAAAGTAATTACTCTGGAAAAGGCCATATGCTTATTCCAAAGATAATACTAGGGATCCAAAATACTTTTGCACCCTTCTTTGGGAATTTTCTCCAGAGCCTACTTATGGGCCCTGCAAAAAACCAAAATCTATCTCATTACTTACATGTTACTAAGTCAGTTCACATCGTAAGTTTTGCCCAGGAATTTTAAGCCTATTCACATTTGGCATGCTAACAATTAGTTGTTTCTCGAACCTAAACCTGCCCTCTAAGGACAAGGACTTGGCTGTCCGTGAGTGACTGAGTTCTGCAGCAGTTTCCAAAGAGCAGTCCCAAACCATGCTGAACCAAGAGTACATGAAATAAACACATAACAAAAACAAATGTCAAATCTGGGGTATGACCCCCCTTTCATCAAGATATTTACATAAGCATGACGCTATGCCAGGACCTAGGTTCACGGTGGTGAACACTGTGGTCAGGGGGACAGGCTCTGAGTCAGATCGCCTGGGTTGGAATTGAGCCTCTGTGGGTCACCAGCTATTGACACCCTCTCTGTGCATCAGTTTCTTCATCTGTAAAATGGGGATAATAACAGTCCTAGCTCAAGGGATCAAGAAGAGTAAATGAGTCGGTAGAGTTAAAATACCTAGCCCAGAACTTGTAATAACAAACACTCAAATGTCAAAGATCCTTGTTCTTGATCACTCAGCTGGTTATGATAAAACTGTAAACAACAAACACCCAAGTCTTTTGGATTTCAAAGTCCATGTTCTTTCCTCCTTAACCTTTTTTGCCTTACATATCCTTTAAGACTCTGATGAAAGCCACTGATCCTCCCTTATGTTTGGCTCATTCACTCATTTATTCATTCAACAAGTATCTCCTAAGTACCTACTATGTGACAGGCATGGGGAACTTGCGGGCCTAACAGTCTGGTAGGGAAAAGCAACATTTAAGACCTAATTACAGAGGAAAAGGGTACCATGAAAACATGGGGAGGGGAACCTAAACCAAGTAGGGCACAGGGAAGAATTCCCTGAGGAAGTTGTGTTTAAGCTGAGATCAGAAAAATGCCCAGGGCCAGGGTGCTTGGCTCCTAGGCCAAAAAGCCCAAATTCCATCTTGCTGTCCTCCAAGTGACCATCACTTTGAAAGAACAATATTTAACCAGAAACAAAACTCTGTGATTTGTCTGATGAAAAACAATCCTGTTTCTTTAGAGGACACTCCACACGGTCCCAGAATCCCTCCCAGGCTGCGAGTACACCCAGAAGGGCTAACACAATAACGTCCCTGAAATGTCTTCCTGGAAGCTGTTCCGTTCTGCTGTTGATACTTATGTGACTTACTCATTCTTTTCTGAAATGGAGGCTGCTATGCCACCAGTTCAAACTGAATTTGTGCAAACTCAGTTCTCAGACTTGGAACTGGTTGCAGAGTAGGTCCCTGCCTCAGTCTGCAGGGCAATAATTAGTTAAAGATCAGCAATATATCTAAGTTACCACTTCGGTAGGTTTTCCTGAAAAAAAAATCTGTCCTCTTGCCTCCTAGGCAGCTCGTGGGCCCAGAGACTGCAGCCAACATCAGTCCTGAGCCAGTACGAGGCTGGTGCAGAGCAGGGGGAAGCCCAGAGGCTCTGCAGAGCTCTCAGACTTTCACTGCGGGAGTCTGATGCTCTTGGAAGCCTGGGCTGACTGCCAGGAGGCAGCGGCTGCAGAGGATCGTGGAAAGCACATTGCTCTAGGCATCAGACTGCTGCCTCCAGGACCTGCTTCCTAACTGTGTGATACCGAACAAACTTCCCAGCCCCTCTGAGCCTCTATTTCTTCATCTGTAAAATGGGACACTGTGGGGATAAAATACACTACCGCATGTGAAGATGCTTTGTAAACTATAATGTATAATTCAAAAGTGGGGAATCATGATTGTTAAATGCACAGTTAGAACTGAAGAATGTCACGCTTATCAATGCTGTGAATTAAGGAACGAATTTGGTCTACAGAACTGAAGCCTGACACTGCCAAGTTTCCCAGAGGCCTAGGTTCTCCACCGCCTCCTCCTTTTTCAAACCACCAATGGCCCTGGGCTGCATGTGTGCTTATTTAGACTCAATTTATAAATATATTTTGGAATTGGAAAAGTGCCACAGTGTCAGAGGTATGCCTCAGACAATCTGGTTGACCAAAAAAGAAAAAGTGTTTCAAGATAGCCAGGTACATGGTTCACACCTGTAATCCCAGCGCTTTGGGAGGCCAAGGTGGGAGGATCATTCAAGGCCAGGAGTCCAAGACCAGCCTGGGCAACATAGCGAGACCTTGCCTCTAAAAAAAAAAAAAATATGGAGCTAATATATGTGAATCACTCAGAATGGATTTTTTAAAAAAACTGTGTCAGGAGCCATAAAAATGTTCTTAGGTTTCATCTAATAATCTATTTCTAAGAAGATATCCTAAGGAAATAACCCAAAACAGAAAAAAGATATTTATCTCAGCACTATATATTAATAGTACAAAACACTAAAAGTAATCTTCACGTCCAAAAGTAGAAGAATGGGTAGGTATATTATATCTCGTGCTCCAGAAGAAATATTATATTACACTGCTATTAAAATCTTTAAGCATAGGGTGAAAGCTCGTGGTATAATGTTAACTGCAACAAGCATGCTCAGAACTAAGTGTTCGCAAATAGTACAGGCAGCCAATAAAACGTGCATATGCAAAGACTTCAGGAGGAAATACATAAAAGAGCTGCTATATAGGGATTATGGGTCAGTTTTTCTCCGTGTTTCCTATTTTCTAAACTTTCTGTAATGTTAGTTTTACAACTAAAAATTTTTTACATTCAAAGAACACATGAAGGACTCTTAAGGAGACAGTCACAGAGCAGATGGGACCTGAGACCTGGCTCCAGCTGGACTCTGCTAGGATGTCCACATGGCCAAGCCAAAGCCACCCAGGACCATCCCACGAGCCACATCCTCCCAGACAGTGCCAATATCGCCCCATCCAAGTCAGCAAAGATAGTCAGCAAGGGGCAGACTACTGTTGGAACTGTGGTTTCCAGGTTCCTAATCCAGACCATTTTCCACTGGGAGAAACCTGGCCCAGCTGGGGTATCCCCACAAGCTTTAAGGGCCACTGAGGTTCCAGCGTGGCTGCCCTCTACACCCAGAGACAGCTTGTTTTTAAAGCTATGGCTTCCTCTCCCAGACTGTCACTGCGGCTTGGCGCCTGCTGACTTCCCACAGAGTTGGGCACAGAGCAGGTGAGCAAGGTGGAGCTGCCTCTAAGCAGAACGCCACCAGGCTGCCTGCTGTCCCCTGGGTGACAAATGATGGAGCGGCAGAGGGCTCACCTCGTCCATGCCAGAGGCAGTGAAGAAGATCCCCACCTCCTCGGCGTATCTCTGCAGCTCCCTGTACTGGTCGTGGCTGAACTCCAGGTGCCGTTTGTGCTCCCCGTATGTCTTCCCCCAGGAATGCTTCGAAGTGTATGGCCTCTCCAAGGCTTTCCGATTGAACTTGAATTCCAGCTCACTCTTCTGGAACTTGGCGCAATCAGCCCCACACTCCTGCAACACACATCAGGAAGCCTTTCAGTGATATGTCGCACATTCTCAGAGACAGCAGAAATGCTAGGGTAATCACGATGACATCACTATCTCTAAATCCAGCAGATTGTTTTTAGACCGACAGAGACCTTAAGGACCCCCAAAGAAGAGGAACAGGAAAAGCAAGAAAGTCCAGAAGGAAGAAAAGATTGTTTGAGGATGGAAGATCTCCCCCCTATTTTTCCCTTTTAAAATAATAATACAAAAAAAGGTAGGGCTTTTTTGCTTTGTTGTACATTGTAATATTAAAAATACTGAATCAAAGGGTTAAGGAAGATTTTAAGTTATATAACTCAGCAGAGGATAGTAAAATGAGCACTGGACCAGAATTGGGTAAAAAAAGTCAGATTCAGGCTTAACTCTGACCCTAACTCTTAGCTAAGTCACTTCCCATCTCTGGAGTCAGTCTCTCCATCTACATAAAGAGCAATTTGGGCCAGCTCCAGGACTTGTAAACTGTTCTGAGGAGCCCCTTGCAGGGGCAGGGAAACATTCTCTGACTTCAACAATAGCAACTCTGCTTTTTGCTGTTTTGCATTGGTGCTTTTCTGCATGTTCTGTTTGTTTGAACAACAAACACAAAAAACAACCTGAGAAATACCCCAGCCTAGGTAATCTCTACTGAGCAGAAGTGATTATATAAAAGCTGGATAGTCTGATTGTGAAAGCTATAACTCTATTGCCCGTCAGCCTCCAATCTCCCAAAATTGTTTTTAAAAAACTACTCAACAGGCCGGGCGCAGTGGCTCACGCCTGTAATCCTAGCTCTCTGGGAGGCC
>NW_012136969.1:754896-806027 GCF_000956105.1 Propithecus coquereli | reverse complement strand
ATGCTATTGAAAATCTCTTGGGTCCAGAAACAGAAACATCAGTGCTAAGCATGTTACTCTGACTCCTGAAAATATAGTGCGATGATGGCATGGTCGGGACTTGGTGCTGGAAAGAAGTTCAAAGAACATTAGAACTGAAAATGACCTTGGGCAACAGAGTTCTCATTGTCGAGATGAAGATCCCAAGGCCCAGAATGACTTGACCAAAGTCACACAGTGTCTTCAGCAGAGCCAGCCAGGTCCTTTTCCTAAAGCCTGCAGGACTATTGGTGTCCTGGCCTGTGCCTGCAACAGGGATTCGTGCTACCCCAGCTCTCCAGCAAGCTAATGAGGAGGCCTTCGCAGAGTTGCTTCAGGCTCCCTTTGCTTCTCATCTCCCTCTCAAGATGCAGACTTACCCTCAAGAACTTAAAAAGTTTGTCTCTATCTGGGCAAACCTGCTCTTTACAGGAATGCGACAAAGGTGAAATAGCAGAAACCATTAGTGACAAGAACTCACAGTTGCACTACATTCTATATAGCAGCAGTTGTATGAGGAGAGAACAGGTTCCCCCTCTTCTTTTCTCAGTTTCTTCTAAAAAATGAGTGATTTCTTTATCTGTTTAATGCTATAGGGAACTCTACGTTCAGGAATCATTGCTCCTGTTTTACTATCATGACAATGGTTTCTTTGTTCAAAGTTTTATTGCTTCTCTAATGGTAAAAACAAGCAGTAGAACACCATGATGATACTCCATTTTCACCTATATTTGAAAGTGAAAAGTATAGTCAATTAGTAAATCTCTAATTATAATAATATGTTTACATTTATATATAATTATATAGTTTAATAAAAATAATGTAACAAACTCTCCTTTTAGTATGGCAAACAGATTTGTTGTATGAGCAAGCCAGAGTGTACATAACTCTGGGTAACTAAACTTGCAAATGTGACTCCATCTACAGAAGGCAGCCAAGACAAAATTTAAAAATCCTAAAACATAAAGATTTCAAGAAATTCTACTGCTTTAAATTTGAAAATAAACACATACACATATTGTAGAGCATGGAAAACTGAGGCCTAGAGAGGAAAAGTCACCTGCCCAAGATCATTCAGCTAGTAATGATATCCTGATACCAGGCTAGGGCTCTTTCCACTTTAATGTAGCCTCAACTCTTCATTCTCCTCCCCCTGGAGAACTATCCACCAAAATTAAAAGACAGAAAGTGAGAGAGAAAAACTAAAACTTTGTTTGCATAACTTCCATATCTCTAGGAATTTTTACAGCATTCAAAGAAGTCATACCTTGGAAAAATTGGCTGTTCCCCTAAATTAAGAGCAGGAATTTCCCCCTAGGAAACAATGTACAAAGGCTGGAGCCCTGTGGCTAGGAGCAAAGGCTTTAAATATCTATCACTGTATTTACTAGCTATGTGCTCTTGAGCAAGTCACTTATCTTCTCTTAGCCTTTAAAAGGAATCTACAGCATCACAGCATTGGGTTATTGTAGGACTTAAATGAGATGGTGCATTTAAAGCACTTAGCCCAGTATCTGGTAGAGTAAGCACTCAAAAAATGTTAACAATTGCTACTTTTAAAAAATATTTTTATGACTCAGTGGTTAGGCTTCCATAAAAGCAGTTAGTCCTGAAAGAAGAGTAAGACAAAACCTAATCACAAATGATACAAAATCAGGTGAACTGATACAGGGAAAGGAAAGATGGTGTGCCCTATGGCTAAACCAAGGAATCACAGTGCAGGCCTTATGTTGGGGGCTGGGGTCATAATGAAGAACATGGCAGTCCCCCTCTTCAGGGGACTCAAAGTCTAACAGAGGGAGGGGGAGAGAGGCTTAAACAGAAATCACAATAAAATGGGGAGGGGTTGGTGAAGAGGCATTGGAGAAGGCATCCAAGAAGGAGACCTGAACACAGCTCTGAAGCACTGAAATTGATAAACATCATATCACTAATAGGTGACATTTATTGAATCCTATGTGTCAAGTACTGGGCTAAGAGCTTTACTGGAGTTATCTCATTTGATCCTCATAGCAACTCAGAGATAAGTACCATTATTATCAAGCCATGTTTTCAAATAAGGAAACAAGTTCGCAGAGTGTAAGTAACTAACTAGCTCATGTTCACACAGCTTGGAAGTGATGGAGGCAGGATTTGAACTCAGAGCCCTGGCTTTTAACTACTGCATATTCCACACACAGGGAATGGAGGTGAGAGAGACCACAGCAACTTCCAGAAACTGCAATTCCTAGAAGTAATTCAGTGTTGTTTGAGGATGTCAGAGATTAAATATGATGGGCAGGAAGGGGCTAGGTCATTAAGATCTTGACGGCTATGTTAAAAGGTTTGACTCTACCTGTGGGCAATAGGGAGCCACTGAAGGTGCCAGGAGTGCTATGATCTTATCAAGTCTGTATTTTGGAAAGATCATTCTGGCACCAGAAGCGGGAGGAAAGAGGTCGAGTTAGGAGGCAACTGCTGTTAATGCAGACAAGTCAGGAGGGCAGTCGAGCGGGCGATGGGGGATTCCAAAGATTTAGGAGAGGGAACTGGCGATCGATCGACAGGACAGGCGGATGCAGAGAACGACAGGGCGAGGAGACCGGTCCGCGCTCCCCGAGGCCCCGCCCCACCCGGCGCCCCTCTCTCCCGGAGCTCCCTCACCTTGGCGGTGCGGATCATGCGCTTGGCCACGTCCAGGTCGCCCTGGTGGTTCTGGCCGATCTCGGCAATGATGAAGCACGGGTGCTGCCCGCCCACCCAGCGCCCGGGACATAGTTCCAGCTCCAGCGGCATCGCGGCAGCTCGCAGTCCGACGCCGCACTGCCCGCCTCGGTCCGGCCGCCGCCTCAGCGAGTCCTGCGGGCAGCCTCCGCTGGGCCCACACGCCGGCCCGCCACGTCAGCCGGCGGCCGCCGCGCAGCCAATCCCCGGGCCCAGCCTCGCTCCCGACAGCCAATCGGGACGAGGGGTGGGGCCTCCAGCGGGAGGGGCGGGGCGCGGAGGCCCGGCCCCCTCCCCTGCTTCCTGAGAGCGGCTCCCGGCGGGGCAACGTGGTCTCTGACGGTGTCGGGGTCCGTGCGCGCACCCGGGCGCAAGCGCTCCCTGAAGCAGGCTGACGGCGGCCTCCAGAGCCTACGTGCAGCTGCTAGGGCATGGGGAGAGCACGTTCTTCGGTGTAATGAAATAAACGGTTTCTGGAGTTAGAGTCATAGAGCAGGTTCAAGTCCAGCCTCCGCCACTAACCAGCTTTTAATCATGGATACGGTACTTAGTCTTCCTGAGCATTCGTTTCCTTTCTCCCTGAAGTAGGAAAATAAAATAGAACTGTGAGATGATATAGAGAAACCTCTGATCACAGTTCTTGGCTTGTAGTAAGTAGCCGTTTCTATTGTATGAGAGGCAACAAGTTCAAGAAGTTCTACTGACTTGTCCAAAGCCATCCGGAAGCCCAGAACAAAGCTGGGACCAGGACCCTGGACTGCCTCCCAGCCCAGGGCTCTTAAAATACACTGAGCTGGATTTCAGACAAACTTGAGACATGGAGTCAGATTGATCCTAGCTCGGCTTACCAGAACCCATGAGCAAGGTAAAAACAATACCGAGAAAGCACCTCTGGCTGGAAGGTAAAAGAGTAGGTTTTGGACGTGCTGGTATCAATGCGCAGGTGACGCTGCCTAGCAGGCCCGCGGAAAAGGCAGCTATGAAGCTCAGAAGTCCGGCTGGACAGGGAGATCTGGGAGCCACTCTGGGTGAGGAAAAGCCTGAGGACAGGCGGGACTGCTGCAGGAGAGAGTATGCAGAAGGGTGAGCCGCAGACCAGCCAACCTTGGGCAGCTGCCCTGGGAGGAACCGAGAAAAGAAATCAGAAGCAAATAACATAGAGCAAGTGGGTGTCCCCAGGAAGGGAGACCCACAGGGTCAAAAACCTGGAGCAGTCCAGGAGAACAAGGAACAGAAAGAGACAGTTGACTTGGGCATCAGAGGGCCATTGGAGACAGCAAATTTGGTGGCAAAGGGGAGTTGAGGAACAGGAATGAAAATAGGTCTTTTCTTGGAAAATCTTAGTTGTCAAAGCAGGTGGAAGTGGACCCTGGGCTGGAGAGGGGCCCAGAGTTGAGGGTTCTGAGGAAGCACATGTTTGGAGACCAAGAGGAAGCAACCAAAGGAAGGAGGGGGATGGAAATGGGGTTCATTCATGCACAGCACGTGGGTGTGCTGAACTAGACGGCATGCGCATTGTGTCTCAAGTTTAAATGGACTTTCACATTCTCGAGTGAAGCTGAGCAGCAGACTTCGATCACAGAGAAAATGAAATCCAGCACTAAAGTAACTCAGTCACTTTTGGTCAAAGAAAATTATTGTGGTTTTGCATAATTTGTGAATAAGTGGAAATTAAATTTGAAGGGGAAAAAGAAGAAACACACTTAAAAAATAGTCATCCCACTAAAACAAGTTAGGCTGATGTTATTAGTGACTAAGTAAAAACTTTCAGTAAGTTAAAGTAGTAAGGAGGAAAGGATGCAACTTCCATTCCACTCTTGTTCTTGTGTTTAAAGCCAGTTTCTAGTGCTTTCTGGTGCTTTTTCTGCTTGAATAATGAGTCAGTGTTCAATTTGTCAAAATGAATGAGAACATGAGGGAAAGTCTTTAAAAACAAATTAAAAGCTGGGCGTGGTGTTGCACACCTGTAGTCCCAGCTACTTGGGAGGCTGAGACAGGAGGATCGTTTGGGCCTAGGAGTTTGAGGCCAGCCTGGGCAATATA
The DNA here is from genome assembly GCF_000956105.1 of Propithecus coquereli. Classification (NCBI taxonomy): domain Eukaryota; kingdom Metazoa; phylum Chordata; class Mammalia; order Primates; family Indriidae; genus Propithecus; species Propithecus coquereli. The sequence continues at coordinate 801,263 of NW_012136969.1, read as the reverse complement.
GCAAAACCTAGTCAAAAAAAAAAAAAAAAAAAGGAAAGAAGAAAGAAAGAAAGAGAGGAAGGGAGGAAAGAAAAGAAAGAAAGAAAGACAAGAAAGAAAATAAAAGAAAAACCCAGTGAGGGATGCTTTCCTGTTACTGGCAGGAGAGGGCAAGGAAGAATTTAGTTTTGGAGAAACTAGGGGACAAAGAGTGCTGGTTCATCAGGTTGAGACTGAGGATGGGGGCCCAGTTTCCAGATTAGACCCCCTGGGTCTGAGGCCCCAGTGACCACCCCTACTGTGCTAAACCCCTTTTGAAGCTGGCTCCTAGGAAGCTTCCTCCAACCTAGGACTCCTGCCTGATTTTTTACCACTCTGTGCTCCAGCTACAAAGAACTATTTTGAGTTCCCCTAAAAGATCATGTTCTGTCACCTCTAGGGCTTGGCACAGGCTGTTTCCTGTGCCTGTACACTTCCCACTCCTCCCCCTCCTTACTGAGCCTTGCCTGGCCACCTTCTGCAGGTCCTTTGCCCTAGAAGTCTCTTCTCTGAACCTTCTCTGATCTCCCCAACGACCTTCCCTAGGCTCCCACAGGAGCTTCTTCTTCACCCACTTCTCACCCTTTATGGTAGCTGCCTCTTCTCTTGTCTGTCACTCCCTCTAGACTGTGAGCTCCTTTGGGTCAGGAACCTGCTCAGCACTAAACCCAGGGCAAAGCTAGCGATACAAGGCTGAACGAGGCCAAGCAGGCCTCTCCCTGATGTTGCTTAGAGCCTTGGATCGTCACTGTCTCCTGCAGGGTTGGGAGCTCCTTGAGATCAGGGCCTGGACAGTTACCTACAGTATTCCCCGCACCAAGCGCAGGACTTCTTAACACCTAATAGATGCCAATAAATATTTTCTGAATGAAGAAGTGCAGAAAAGATGACAGCAATGACTGAGGCAGAACTGACTTCATCTGTTTTCCTCAGGACACATTCTGGCACTACAAGACTATTCCCTGAGTCGTCACTGAAGTCAGCTTTCTGGCAACTTCCTCTGAGGAATAAGTGAGGTATGAGCCACCCGAGCTCCCCAACCCCAGCTGCCGAGGACCTGCCCTGACATCAAGTGGCCAAAGAGTCTGATTCTGCCCAGGGTCTCAAGTTGTTCCATCTACACCCCTGCTAGTCACACCCTCACCCACACCTTCCTGCTTCCTGGGCCTTGGTCCTCCTCCCTGCAACATAAACATCGTTTTTATGCCGTCCTGAGAGAACAAGCCCCATCATACCCTGGTGTGGAAGGTGAAACTCACACTGTCTCCCTCGGAGGGTTTGGACCTGTGCCATACCTCACTCACACATCCACCAGGTCACTCTCGAGTGCCTGCTGTGGGCTAGGGACCTCCGTAGGCACTGCGGATAGAGTGCAGAACAAAGAGTTGGTGTCCTTTTTCTGTAAACTATAGTTTACGATAAAAGTAAACTGTATTCACAAATAAATATATGATCCTGAATTATGATGAAGGCAATGAAGAAAACAAACTGGGTGCCATGTGAGAACTAGTAAGGGGACCTACTTTATTTATTTACTTATTTATTTATTTGTTACAGACAGGGCATTGCTCTGTCGCCCAGGCTGGAATGCAGTGGTGCGATCACAGCTCACTATAACCTTGAACTCCTGGGCTCAAGGGATCCTCCTGCCTCAGCCTCCTGAGTAGCTGGGACTATAGGTGCATGCCACTACGCCTGGCTAATTTTTCTATTTTTTGTAGAGATGGGGTCTTGCTTTGTTGCCCAGGCTGGTCTTGAACTCCTGGCCTCAAGTGATCCTCCTGCCTTGGCCTCCCAAAGTGCTGAGATTACAGGCATGAGCCACGGCACTGGGCCCAGGGGGCCTACTTTAGATGGTCAATCAGGAAGAATCTTTCTGAACAGTCAACATTATAGGCTGAGACCCAGCCCCCCCACCAGGCCAAATTCTTCCAAATAATAATAATCCCTTTCTTCTCTAGATCCCCACAGGATACTGAAACAATATAGCGTCTCGAGAAAAGTACAGAGTTTGGGATAAGTCAGGTATGGGTTCACCCCCCAGCTCTTTCCTTTCATGCTGAGAAACCTCTCAACTTCCTCCTCTGCGAGATGGGGACAGCCACCACCAGAGGGCAGCAGTGAGGACTGAAGGAGAAGAGGTGTGTAAGGCCCTTTTCCGCCCAGAGGTGCCGGCCCAGGTTCTTGCCCTGCCCAAACCTTTATGGAGGGATCTCATTCCTGAGCTCCCACTCCCTGGCCTATTTCGACTGCCTGCCACCTGCCAGGACCTTCCCACCCTCAGACCTCATCCTAACAGTTTATGCCTGTCACTGGCCTCGTCCCTAGTTAGGCTGGTCCTGCCCTCCCCGCACCGCAGGGGGGACAGCGGGTCTACGATGAGACTCCACCCTCTCTTGACACGCTTAACTTCAAAGAGTCCTCCAACCAAGCTTCAGCAATTTTCACTCTTCCCCCATCTTGCTGTCCCTGGGAATCTCGTCCCTTCACAGAGCTTCAAGATCTGTATCCTCACAGGAGACCTTCGTCACCAGCCTGCTTACAGCCACCTCGAAAACAACTCAGCACACCAGGACGCCATAACAGCATGGCCTCAGCCATGGGGCGCTGCCACCCCGATCCAGACATGTGTTAAAAGATGTTATTCAGGCCAATAACCTGAAAAGATGCTAACGTCATTAGCCATCAGGAAGTGTGAAACGAAACCACAATGAGAACGACGTCACACTTGCTAGGATGTCTAAAATGAGAAAGACAGAAAGTAAGAAGGATGCGGATCTTTGGATAGCCCTCCAAAGCCCTATCAACCAGGTTCTCTCCTCTGAAGACTCCCTCTGGTGATGGTGACTCCAGAGCCTGGTAGTCACCAGGAATGGCAAGTCCATGCACTTCTGCCCACTGGGGTGCCCAGAGCTGCTTGGTTTCCATTTCTCTCCAGACCCTCTCTTGGATTCTCTGACTCACCCCAGTAACAGCCCAATAAACCATGAGGATCTATTGTTGATTTTGTCTATCCACACCCACTTCCCTCCAGCCCCACCCCTTGGCAACCACCAATCTGTTTTCCCTTCCTAGAATTATGTCACTTCAAGGTTTTGTAAATGGAACCATACGGTACGTAACCTTTGGGGATTGGCTTTTCTCACTCACCATAATTCTCTGGGGATCCATCTGGGTTGTTGCGTGTGTCAGTAGTGTGTTCCTTTTCATTGCTGATTAGTATTCCATGGAATGGATACACACCGGTTTATTAACCATTCACCTGTTCAAGGACATCTGGGTTGTTTCCAGTTTGGGGTTATTATGAATACAGCTGCTATAGACATTTGTGTTTTATTTGAACATAAGTTTTCATTTCTCTGAGATAATGGCCAGGAGTATGATATCTGGGTCATATGGTAGTTGTGTGTTTAGTTTTATAAGAAACTGTCAAACTGTTTTCCAGAGTGGCCATACCATTTTACGTTCTCACTAGCAACGTTTAAGTAATCCAGTTTCTCTGCGTTCTCACTAGCATTTGGTGTTGTCACTATTTTTTCTTTTGCCCTTTCTGACAGGTGTGTAGTGATATCTCATTGTGGTTTTAATTTGCATTTCCCACATGGTTAATAACATTGAACATCTCTCCTGTGTTTATTTGCCATCTCTACATTCTCTCCAGTGAAATCTTTTTATGCCATTTGCCCATTTTCCAATTCTGTCCTTGGTTTTTTACTGCTGAGTATTGAGAGTTCTTCATATTTCTAGATACTAATCCTTCATCAGATATGTGGTTTGCAAATATTTTCTCCCAGTCTATAGCTGGAGCTTATATTTTTTATTCTCTTTACAAGGTATTTTGCAGAGCAAAAGCTTTTAATTTTGATGAAGTCTAATTTATCAATGTTTCCTTTTATGGATCATGCATTTTGGGCTAAGTTTAAGAACTCTTTGCCTAGTTCTTGATCCAAAAGGTTTCCCCCAAGCCTTTTTCCAAAAGGTTTAAAAGTTTAAGGTTAAAATTAAACCCGGGGGCCATTTTAAGTTAAGTTTTTATGAGACTTAGGTCAAGGGTTTTTGTTTGGTTGGTCTTTGGTGCATACAAGACCAATTGCTCTGGTACCATTTGTTGGAAAGACTGTCTTTTCTCCATTGAATTGCATTTGTACCTTTGTCAAAAATCAGTTGGCTCTTCTTATATGGAACTATTTCTGGGTTCTGTATTCTGTTCCATTGATCTATATTCCTTGGCCAGTACCACACTGTCTTGATTACTGTAGCTATATAGTAAGTTTTGAAATTGGGTCAATTGATTCCTCTCACTTTATTCTCCCAAAGTTAGCAAAATTTTAATAAATTAGCTGAAATTATTCCATTCTAGTTCCTTTGCCTTTCCATATAAATTTTAGAATAATTTTGTCTATGTCTACAAGAAAAAGATTTTCTTGGGATTTTGATAGGGAGTATGTTAAACCATTGTATCAATGTGGGAAGAACTGACATCTTAATATGTCGTCTTCCAACCCATAAATGCAGTATATCGCTCAGTTTATTTAGATATCTTTGATTTCCTTCAATCAGCATTTTATAGTTTTCAGCATATAAATCTTATACGTGAAAAAAATTTTTTAAAATCTTGTAAACATTTTGTTAGATTTCTACCCAAATATTTCATCTTTTGAGTGATTATAAATGGCATTGTATTTTTAATTTAGGTTTCCATGTGTTCATTAGTATATAGATTCTAGAAGTTTTTTGCAGATTCTTTGGAAATTTCTATTAGATCATCATATCATCTGCCAATAGGGACAATTTTATTTTTTACTTTCTGAAATGCATGCCTTTTATTTTCTTTTCTTGCCTTTTGCACTCGCTAGAATTTCCAGCTCTATCTTGAATGAGAGGGATGAGAATGGGCAGCCTTGCCTTGTTCCCAATCTTAGAAGTTTTTCACCAGTAAGTATAATGTTAAATGCAGGGTTTCTGTAGATGCTCTTAATCAAATTGAGGAAGTTGCTCTCTCTTCCTAGTTTATGAGAGTTTTTAAGTGCTTTGAGTTTTGTTTCTTTTTTCTTTTGGGGGATGAGATCTCGCTCAGTCACCCAGGCTGGAGTGCGGTGGCAAAATCACAGCTCACTGTAACCTCAACCTCCTGGGCTCAAGTGATCCTCCTGCCTCAGCCTCCCAAATTGCTGGGATTAGGGGTGTGAGCCACCATGCCTGGCCAAGTTTTATTTCCAATCGAGCTACAAGCTGCAGAAAATTTTATGAACTTGAATACATCCTACTTCAGCCACTTTATAACCAAACTGTTAAGAGTTTTGTATTAGAGAAACCAACAACCTCATATGAAAAGATTATTCATATGTGTTGGACTTTGCATCTTAGAGAAAACACTCATGTTAGAATTGGATTTGAGGAGAAGAGGAATAAGATTCCAAGTTTATTAATTGCGACTTCTGGCACAACCATTAAAGCATTTATTTGCATCAAGGTTACCTGCCTGGGAAACTCATCTTACAGTAAAAGAGGTGTATAGAGGATCTTTTTCCATAAGAATTATTGTGGAAAGTCTGGGTATGTTTCCAGACACCCACAGTCCAAACATTTTACCCATTGATACAACCCACAAACCAACAGAATGACACAGAATGAATTGAGAAATGGTAGAAGACCATGTGATCATTTCACAATGTTCATCCTAGGCTAGATGGAAGAATTAATGGGCCACACCAGTGCTACCAAAGGCACCAATCATAGTAGCGTATCCCTGAGAGGCTGAGGGATACACTATTATGATTGGTGTCAAGTGGGGTTTGCGGTAGAGTGGAAGAACCACCTGCCTCTGCCCCATCATCTGCACATTCCCACCTGCGACCTAGAAACGGAGGTCGACGTACTGTACTGAGAATGCTCCAAAAATCTCCCTTTCTTAGGCTCTCTTGAGATGGTGAAGAAGGGACGAGGTGGGGACTCCTTTCCACTGCTAATTGTGGCATCCAGCAATCCCAAGATAACATGCCTTGACTCTCCTCTAGCCACAAGTTGAGTGCAAACTATGATGACTGATACAGAAATCTATCCCACTTAGAAAACTGACATTAAGATGAAAAGGGTTGCTATAGGACTCAGACGTGCCGCATCCCAACCCAGTGCTTGGAACTCAGCGGGTACTTAGGGACCTTTGATGAGTAAATGAGGGGAAGTTCATCAGCCATTCCCATACAGAAGTGCATAGTTCATTTATGAATTCTGCACCCCCCCGAACCTTAAAAGGAAACATGGGATGGGATCAATAATTCAAATCTTTGAAAGGTGCTTCAGCCCTCAGCACTGTCATGCTCACCAGAGAGTGGACAAGGCACTCCCAATTTACAAACGGCAAAACTGAGTTCCAACAAGCAAAGGGTCTTTTGCAAGTTCACCAAGGTGGTATATGGCAGGGCTGCCTCCCATGATGTGAAATTCTCATTAAGTGGTTGTCGGCATTCTAGTGCTCACTGTTGGCCTGCATCCATAAGTGTTTCATGGTTCCAACTGAAAACTTTTAGCTCTGCTCTCTCTGTCCTGAACCTATGGAACCAACAGGGTCTTGGTTAGCTAGTGTACTTTGCTCCCAGGCTGAGGAGGAAAGAGACCCACTGACTTTCTCATCACAGCTGAGCCAGGAGCCAGAGGGCCTAGGGAGGAACACACAGCAATGAGCAGCTCTGGATTCAGGCAGAGCTGGTTAGAATCCCAGCCTGGCCAGCCATTACTGGCTTTGTGACTTGGGTGAGGCACTTCACCTCTAAATCCTTCAGTTTCCACAGCTATAAAATGGGGATTGCAGTTTATTATTTTGTAGGGAAGTTGAGGACTAAAAGAGAAACTTCCTCAATAAATGGCCATCTGTTCCCTTCCTCCTCCAAGTGGAAGTGCCCCTAGTTAGTGGCAGATACATAGCCCACTCATGCTAACTTGAGTCTGTAATTCTACTACAAGACTGACTAGTCTGACCAACTTACTAGTATTCCTGTGTCAGTTTCTGGAAGACACCCCACTCACCCGGGGTCAGTGCTGGGGTGTACCCTCATCTGGTCTCCCGCCACTGGCCTCTTTCTACTCCATCAGTCTAACTAAACACAGCTCTGACATTTCCCACCTGCCCAAACCCAGGCTCACTCCTCTGGAGTAAGTAACAGGGTAACTAACAACCAGCATCCTCGTTGCTGGTTAGACTCACAGTGTCCCACACAACTGAAACGACTTGGAAGCTCACTTAACTTGGGCCTCAGATTTTCAGTTGAGGAGCTGGAGGCTCACGGAGGGGATGTGACTGAGATGGAGGTGATAGGGGTCAAATACCATCCCACAGCCACGTTGGGGCTACAACACGTCTCTGGATTCTGGGTTCGAAGCCTCCGTCACCACACCTGTACTCCTCCGCCCCAGGGCTGGGCTGGAGGAGTGCTGTCATGAACGCACACACTGCAACCCTCTCCTGCCGGGGTCAAGTCCCCATAATCAGATACAGAGTAACTCTAAGGGCAATGTTCTTTTCTCTGTATGCCCTCCCCAACACCTCTGGGCCAAGTTATAAAATACCCACTTGCTCAGAGATTATCGAGCTGACCTAATTGGCTTTGGGAAGAACTTCCGCACTCCCTGCAATCTTGGTGGTTTTCCTGCAGAGCAACTGTTTGGCTGGCTGAAGTTTAAGTTTGCTAGGTAACTTGACCCCCTTTTCAAACTGTCAACACAGCATCAGCCTCATTAAAACTGATGTCAGCACAATGTGACAGAGCTGGAGAAAACTGGAAAGTCACGGCCTAAGGGAAGAGACCCTTTGTGCTCCTGTCTCACCTTTCTCTGGTGGTGGAGTGGTGTAGCCCAAATAGGAATGCCAGGAACAAGGTGGGAGTCCTGGTGGCAGTGAGCAGGAGGGGTGATAGTCTGCATTTCTAGACCAGCAAGTGTCAGTCACTCTTCAGGGTCTGGATTCCTGTAGCAGGAGTGAACTAAAGCTAAGAGCACAAAGTTGAAGATAAGGCCATAAGTTTTCTAGGCTAGATTCTTTCACTACTTCACCAGGACACCTTGGGCCAGTTCTGGACCTTCTCTTGTGCCTCAGTTTCCCCATTCCTACAATGAACAATGGCTTCAACCTTTTAAAGCAGAGAACTGTAGCTTCAAATAAAATGGCATGCCAACGTATCACACACATAGGTGTACGTATGCATGGAACACGCCTCCACCAACCTTGCAGAAGCTAGTCAGGACTGGTCATCTAGCCCAACATGGCTACCACCCAGTGGAACATTTTACAACTCAAGTATTTGCTAAAAAAACTAGAAGCAAATCCTCTCAATGAAGTTCTCTTTCAGATGGAGACAACTCCAAAAATGCAGTCTTGCTGTGACCTCATCACCAAAAAGCTTGCTTCTCTGAGAATTTTTATTACATTTTTAGCAGAGGGCAGCTGAGCCTCAAGTCTCTCCCAGAGAGCAGGATCATGTCAAAGGCTGGTAAACCTAATTTTAAAAGAAAAAAAAAAACATGACAGTAATGAAATCGATCCTAGTGCTTGATAATTCCCTAAACATCCTCAGTGGCCACAGGTGAAAGGCCAAGCCACCGTTTTATGCAAAGGGAACGCACAAGAAAGATTTGACCTTCCAGGCCCTCTAGGAGGGAATAAATTACTTCCCCAGTCACTCCTCCCATTACGCTACTCTTTCTCATTCTCTGGTCAAATCTGCCTATTTGTATCTAACTGTACTCAGCAATTTCCTCCCTCTGACTTCTGCTTACCACAATACTCCCTGTTTTCTCCATTCCTATTTCTAAACCCTTTTCATACTTGCACATGCAGCTCAAATACTTTCCTTTCTAGGAAAGAACCTTCCCCAACCCTCCTAGGTGGGCGCCACCTCTCCAGCCTCCGAACTACACCAACACCTGGACCTTTTGTTCGTAGGTCCTAGCGTAACATCATTCACGTGTTGATGCCTCTTCTTCCTTACTACTACGAGCCCGAGGGCTGGCTTGTCTCTAACCTAATTCCCCTCCTTCTTGCCCAATGAGCCTGGCGTATCCCAGATGCTTGGTAAATACTGGAAAGTTCTGTAAACTTGTAAAAACAGGAAAAATAATCAAAGTTACCATGTTTGATATTTGACAACATAGGCAAAAGCTTAAGGACACACAGGCTATAGAAGAAACCATTTTACAATATATTGAAGGTTTGCCAAATGGCAGATAAGGCCCGTGGTTGGGGAAAATAAAGTAATACCAGTCAAACCAGAAATCAATTTTCTTCAATTTCCTTTGCAAAAAGCAAACTCTATCTTAAACCCTATGGGAGACTTAGATTTTAAAGTACAGGATTAGAGGGCTCCACTGAGACTATGTAACTTTTTCTAGTTATCATTCCAGTAGGTATAGTTAAGGTTTGCCAACGCAATCCTCAAATCTCCCACTACAGAAAAAGTGTATTGCCAATACAGTCATAAATCTATTTTCATTAAATGGTTGAATCATTGAATATAGACTGCAAAATATTCTTTTCCTTTCCCAAATGCCTTTACCATCTGCAAGAATAGAGAAAATTCCCATCTTCTGGAAAAGCTGAGTTGACCTCAGGCAGTTCCTGCCCACCGCTCAGTGAGGCTTTTCATATGTCATTCTTCCTTAGCATGCCTGTCTTGGTAACAAACCATACTCTGTTCACCCATCAGTCAAACCCTGTAAGTTTCAGCCTTGGTGCAAAGCCCATGTTCCTTCTTCAGACCTTTCTGTCAGAGAGGGTCACAGAACATCAGTGCTGCAAGAGACTTCAGAAGCCATTTGGTCACACCCCCTCAATTTTACAGACTGGGAGGTGACCCAGAGGTCAACACAAGGTCACAAGAAAATCAGTGGCAGAGCCAGAGCTAGAATTCAGATCTCCCACACTCTGGTGAAGGCCTTTTCCTTTACAATATCCTCTTTTCCTTAAATTCATGTATTGCTTGAACCTAATGTTATTTTACTGGTTTTCGGGGGCTCCAGAACATTCAAACATTAGTTTTTAAAAGTCTACCTCATTTACTCCCGGTCATCAAGAATGAGGATTAGATTTACTTACAGACAGGGTCTCGCTCTGCTGCTCAGGCTGGAGTGCAGTGGCATCATCATCATCATAGCTCACTGCAACCTCAAACTCCTGGGCTCAAGGGATAGATTTAAATGTTCAAAAATCCTACACACTTGTGCAATTCCCCTAAATAACCACTGATATAAATCCAAAGCCAAAGAAAGTTCTTTAGTGTGTTTTAACATAAGCTTACAATTAGAGTCTAATTTAAAAATGTAAGCATACAACTAGGCTTTACCAAAGAGTAATGTGTTTATTTCACTTAAATTCTTAAAAATACTTTTTTGGCAGTTGTCACATAAAATGTCCTAATGTTAAAAAAAAAATTCATTGAAAAGAAAAGCATGAAAAAACAGACCCAAAATGTTAAGATTTTATTTACAAAGCTTTTTTGTTGTACATAAAGTAAAAATGCTGTTACAATCTCAGTGTAACTGGTAGCCACAGACGGTTGACTCACCAATCACAGCTATCCACGCTACAGCAAGAGTCTTACACAAAAACCTAACAACGCTTACAATTTTGTTGGGGTAAAGTCCCTAAGCTTGGTGGTGGATTACCAAGAGGGACTAAATGGAGGAAGGCGGAATGTCACAGGAACTATTCTTTGGCTCTTTGGGTGAGTGGGTGTCCTGGGGTTTGTATCACAGCTACTTTTTTTTTGTTTTTTGTTTTTTGTTTTTTTTTTAAAAAAAACAGCTACCAAATCCATGAGCAGTCCAACCAATACTGAACAGTTCGGATTCTGCAGGTCATTTAGCTTCTTAATCATCTTCTCCTTCATCATCTGTTTCTCTCTTCCTCTTTTCACCTTTCCCGCTTTCTTCCTCCTCTGCACAATCAATAACAAAGATTGACTTTGAGACAACTGGAAAGGCATTGTGCTTAGGCTAAGGTGAATGGCAACAATAATAAATTTTTTGATGGTTGGCAAATCAAAAAAAAAAAGATGTAAACTTGATCAGACTAGCAGGTTATTAAGTACAAGCCACAGAACCAAGAAGAGCAAAATGCACAGCAGCCCCTCAACTCACCCAGCAAAGTTAACCCAGTATTCTCATTTTTAAGTTGTTTTCTTCCAAATATTTCTTATTTTTTTTAAGCTTGTTGGCCCCACCAATTAGACATCTACCAATTATTAAAATGCATATAGTAAAGTCTCTGGAGTTAGCCAGACTATTTCTGAGCCATACTTATCTACAAGTGACCTTGGGCAAGCTTAACCTCTTTTAAGCCAGCTTCCTGGCTTGTAAAATGGAAACAATACTCTGAGAATTAAATGAGGTAACACCCAAAGCACTCAGTATGGAACATGGCTAAGACTCAAATTGTAGCAAATTAATAGTAATAAAACAGGATTTCTGGCTGGGTGCAGTGGCTCATGCCTGTAATCCTAGCACTCTGGGAGGCCGAGGCGGGCAGATTGTTTGAGCTCAGGAGTTCGAGACCAGCCTGAGCAAGAGCGAGACCCCGTCTCTACTAAAAATAGAAAGAAATTAATTGGACAACTAAAAATATATAGAAAAAAAATATATAGAAAAAATGAGCCGGGCATGGTGGTGCGTGCCTGTAGTCCCAGCTACCCGGGAGGCTGAGGCAGAAGGATTGCTTGAGCCCAGGAGTCTGAGGTTGCTGTGAGCTAGGATGACACCTCGGCACTCTAGCCCGAGCAACACAGTGAGACTCTGTCTCAAAAAAAAAAAAAAACACACACAACAGGATTTCTTTGAATATGTATATATCTGAGACACAAGGTACATACTACACATACTTCTGTTTTTTTCAACTAGTAAAAATTCAGTTATTTTAATGAAATTAACTAAATTTGTTAAATCATGTTCCAAAAAGCTCCTTGAAGGCAGTGACCAGGCCCTAATTAGTGTTGATATCTACTGTACATTTAGTCCAGAGCCTGGCAGAGCGGATGCTGAGAAAGTATGAACCAATAGAAAGCACAGCAAACAAACTGGTTCTCTGAGTTCTAAACAACCATGAGACCGTGTACTTTCAACAATTATTTAATAACATCTATTTCACTAGTCTTGGTTGTGGCAGGGAAAGGAATAACACCGATAAAACTGGAAAGGTGCTTGTATGTCTTGAAAAATGATGATCCAATTATTAAGCCTTTTTTAAATGAAACAACTCCAAACATAGAAATCTCATGCTGGGCAGTAGTAAACCAATCAACGGGGTCCAAAAACACATTTAAAACATGGAGAATGAAGACTGACTGACAGGGCCCCTGCCATCAGACAAGCATTAACTGCTGTAGCAGCAGGGAGGCTGCACCAACAAAAATGCAGTGACAGGATGGCACAAGTGCATGCATGTGAAGACCACCAGGGCCGGGGCATTTTATCTTCCACTCAGTGGTATCAAATTCTAAATAATGGATATTTTCATCTCATTTTTAACTGAGGACAACCAAAGTACATGTGTTACACCCACCTTCATCCTCATCCTCATCTTCATCTTCTTCATCTTCATCAACTTCTCCATCATGTCCAAATTCTTCTTCCTAAAGAACGGCAAACATAACATTATTAGATAAATTCTGCCAAATTGAGAAGTACAAAGAAAAATATACTGTGCAAACATAACAATACATTAAGGAGAAACTGTAATGTTATTTTTATCTACTTGATATACTGAGACTTGGTGATTTTCACTAGTGAGCTTAATTTTAAGATTTTTCTTAAAAAAAAAAAAAAACACCAACATTTAAACCCTTAGCCTTACTTTTCTACTACAAAAGGACACACTCTCTGATGACAAGTAACTTTCTCTGCTGGTTTCTCAAATCTCCTTGAGGGTCAAAGTCAAGCTGCTACTTTCTCCCGTTCTCCTATAGCATTCATTTCCTTGGGGATATTCTATCACTGGATGTCCAATAAACTAGACTACTTGTTCTTTCAGGGCAGGACCACAGTCCCATATAATTTTGTACCCCCTAAGTCTTTAACACAGCAGAAATATATTTGCTGAATTAAATTGAATATACAAGAAAAAGTTCAGACTTGGTAAATATATAACAAAGGATAGAAATACCATCAATTCTCAACATTTACATTTCTTAGCACCCTGAATACTCAACTCATTCCTTCCTCCCAAAGTATTAAGGACCAAAACTTACCTTGCAGAGCCGGGCACTGTGTCTAGTTTAGCATTTAGTGGGCATTCCATTTAGTAGTTATTAAAAGGCAGAGAAAAGCTAAATTAGTTAGACTCACATTATTAGTCTATTCACAAGCATACTAATTTCTTCAGGTTTTCCCCCTTTGTCTTTTTAAAATCCACACTTATGTTCTAGTTACAAAATAGGAAGCAGGACAGAAAAGAGCTTCACTGACCTCCCCACTGACTTCATCTTCGTCTTCTTCCCCTTCTACATCTTCGTCTTCATCTTCATCCTCTTCATCATCAAACTCTTCCTCTTCACCATCCTCATCCTCTTCGTCCTCCTCATCTTCTCCTTCTGAAGATAGTCCAAAAAGGAATTCATTACATACCCCTGATGTTCCATGGGGCACCTCTGCTGAAGTGTTAGAGATCTGTGGGCTGGCCCACAGGACAAATGCTGGGCTGCACCAACATCAGTGAAGACCATGAACTGCAGCTGCCTTCTTTCTAACAAGTGATGCTAGCCCCTTTGTCCAAGAGAGTCCCATCAAACCAGGAGGCTACAAGTCCTGGCAGACTAGACACACACTATAGTTATTACTGATGCAATGACAGAACTGCTGGGATTTGCTTCAGAATAATATGGAGCAGGGGAAGAGGGTAGGGATGTACATGAATAAAACATCAGCTATGACCAATAATTACTGAAGCTGAGTGATGAGAACATGGGAGTTCATTTTACTATTATTCCTAACTTGGTCAAAGTCTGAAATTTTCCACAGTTAAAAAAAAAAAAAAAAAAAAAAAAAAAATCACATGCCATCTCCTGGGTAACAGTACCATCAGAGCCAGATGCTCAAATCAGAAACCTGAAAGCTCAACACCCGTAATAACCCTGTGACTTGGGGGACCGGAGGCTGAAAGGCACCTGCGTCTCCATTCTGTCTATGCCAACCTCTAGAACAGCAGTCCCTCCTTCTCCCAGGTCCTAGAGCTCACTATGCTCTCTCCTGCCTCCTGGGCCAACTCTGACTCCACCCTGGAGTGTCAGTCAACACCACTTCCTCAGGCACTACGGCCAGACTCCTAACCCCAGGTGACAGGTTCTCATTCTAGTACCTGGTGCTTCTCCATTACAGCATGCTTTGCTCACATGTAATTATTAATGATTAAAAAAAAATTTTCTTCTTAGTACACAATAAGCTCTAAGAGGACAGGAACCATGTCTGTGTTTTGTTGTTGTTGTTTTTTTTTTTTTTTTTTTTGAGACAGGGACTTGGTATGTTGCCCAGGCTGGACTTAAACTCCAGCACTCAAGTGATCCTCCCACCTCAGCCTCTGGAGTAGCTAGGACTACAGGCCCATGCCACTACACCTCGCTTGTTTTTTTTTTTTTAAAAACCCACTATTTTCCACAGTGCCTGGCACACAGGAAACACTCAAATATTTGTTGCCTGACCAATCTTTGCTCTGAGGAACTGCCCTCCACGCTCCGAGGAATTTCCTTTATAGACTCCTGCACATGTGGCCGCTGCACTTATTTAAGGCAAGCCTAATTAAACAAGCACAAATGGTTTTTAGGAAAAACTGAAAACCTGCAGAAGGGAGTGAGGAACATAAACATTTGAAAGTAGGTGCGATGTCCCACTCTTTTGTCCATTTTACCACCTTATAACCTATTATTTTTTGCCTGTCTCAATCTGCTGTAAAAGTGTAAAAATGTTTACAGGGTACTATACCATTAATTGTACCCAAAGTGCCTGATGTTTTTTACTCCTCCATTTCCTTGAACATTTCTGTCTTGTGTTTTAATTTTTAAAGTAAAGAGATGTTAAAAATAATGCTTCATCTCTTCTCAAGTTCATAGAAAAAAAAATAATAATGCTTCAAAGCAGAATGCCATGAACATCACGAATTCTAGGAGACCAAACAGTCTTCATGCTGACTGATGTGAAAACTAATCACATTGCTTCCTCTAAGCCACTTGGAGGTGAGAAGCCTAAGAGTGACTCAGAGTAAACGAGTCAGTGCAAGGAAAACATGAGCTAATCAGGAGGGATATTCTGGGTAGAAAATATATAAAAAGATTCTTAAAGATAATGGATATATTAAAAACCTTGATCAAATGCCAAAAATAGTGAAAAGTATTTTTAATTCCATGTTATAACTAGATATTATTTATGAAAAATGAAATCTGACAATATAGTACCTTAAAATCATTACCTTCTTAAACTCTAGTCATATATTAATGGCAAGAAAGCTATTTTATTTATATTTTGGCTATAACAAACAGGTACCAAGTACCTACTAAGTTCCAGGCCCTGTGAATTAAAGACAGGTAAAAGACAGTCTCTCCCCCAAGAAGATAATCGTAGCATAGCAGGAAGAGATAATGAAGCAGCAGGCCTGAAGGAGGAAGCAAGGGGGCAGTCTAGCATGCGCAGGACCCTAACCTTGCTTGTGGCTGTCAGGAAATGCTTCCTGGAGGTGCAGACAAAGCTGAGTTTGTAAGGATAAGTAGGCAGTAACCAAGAAGGGGAACAGCTAGGAGACATGAGACCACGCTTCTCTGCGTACACTCTAAGTACTTCAACGGGATAGAGCACAATCTATCATCTCTAGGCTCCAAATTCAAACACCATTCGTTAACCATTTTTATCCTGAACCATTTTAAGGCTTCAATGTCCCAAAAGCTTATTAAACAGGCCCTAGCTCCAAATTTAATGGAATGCCTACATTCATATGTATAAATTGTTTTCCTCAACAGCAAGAACACTCAGTAGCTTTTATCAGAACCTTGAAAGGGCAGAAAGCAGGTTCAGTGGGTGTTGAGCCCACTCACCTTCATCTTCCTCCTCTTCATCCACACCATCCACCTCAGCATCTGAGTCGGGGGCTTCCCGGTCCTCTCGATCATAGCCATCCAGGTAGGTCAGCTGGGGCAGGAGCTTGAAGACACTCTCTCGGTAGTCATTCAGGTTAGTAACCTCACAGTTAAAGAGGTCCAGGCTTTTTAAACATTCTAATTTTTTCTGAAGAAAAGGATCAAAAACACAACTCCTAAACCAAAGGAACATAAGCAACAAAACTCATCTTCTGAAGAGGTAAAATTCTAGGCTCTATGTCCAATTAGCTGCTACACTCAGCCTTGTCCACAAGAAAACACATCAAGTCCTTTGCAACCCTGATGTTACTAAACTTTAACTAGTTCCTCCCTTCCCTACATCTGTTTTCCCAGAGAACTATGTCTTTTTCAGGCAGCATTAGTAGTTTAAATAAATATAAATTTGAAATAATTTTATTAAAACTAGGCCTTTTCATAGTATGAGACAAATAGTCTAATAAATTTGGTTCAAACTTAAGTTTTAACGTTTGGGCAATCAAATGGCCAATAAGAACTTGCTGGGTATTAAGCAGTCTTTAATGCTCTAGGGTGGTAGTACAGGAAAAAAATTCAGAGATTTATAACAAAGTCCTCAATCTCAAGGCCCTTATAATTCTACTTGGAACACAGACATAGAGTTGGAACTTCAGAAATACAGAGAAACATTACACTTTTTTCTTCTTTTGCAATTTTTGGGAAAAGACTGACACATTACCAGACTCTCATGATGTAAAATTCTTGATTTTACCCTACCTTGAAATTTTACCTTATTTGTTTGGAATCATCAGTTTTATCTTTCTAAAATAGTTAAGACCTAAAAACTTGGCCCAAGAAGAGTTTTCTGAGTAGCTAAAGGGGACAGGAAAATGCCCATGTGTTTGACTCAAATCTTCATTTGTTATTATGTACAGTGTACTAGTATTTCAATCCCAGGACTATTAAGTTTTTTTTTTTTTTTTTTTTTTTTTGAGACAGTCTTGCTCTGTTCCCTGGACTAGAGTGCCGTGGCGTCAGCCTAGCTCACAGCAACCTCAAACTCTTGGGCTCAAGCGATCCTCCTGCCTCAGCCTCCCGGGTAACTGGGACTACAGGCATGCGCCACCATGCCCGGCTAATTTTTTATATATATACATTTTTTTAGTTGTCCAGATCATTTATTTCTATTTGTTTTAGTAGAGACGGGGTCTCACTCTTGCTCTGGCTGGTCTCGAACTCCTGACCTTGAGCGATCCACCTACCTCGGCCTCCCAGAATGCTAGGATTACAGGCATGAGCCACCGCGTCCGGCCAGGACTATTAAGTTTTGACTAAGGGTGAGTTAAGAGATTGAGAGGGCAGAGGTACTATTACAGGCAAGCCAGGAGACAGCAACAGGAAGTGACAGCAGATCCTAGTAGGAAAAAGGAGCAGCAGCCTATAAAAGGCAAATACAAAACGTGACATACTAATACATAGTCTGGTGCCTTTTAGAATAAGGGCAATAAATGTAACTTTTAATGGACCTGAATAAAGACAAAAAACTTGGTATTCTCTAAGTAAATAGTACTAAAAAACCCCAAACATTAAGAAGTTGTCTGTATGAAATAATTTTGAAAAAATAAAAGTTGATGCTTAAAAGACTTTAATGCTTTATTGGGAAAGCTAATGCAACACTCACAGGGACCTGGGAAGAAATGCAGACAAAACAAAACCTTGTTATAAGGACTTGAGGTATCTTTGTTATTCTGGGGAGATACAAAATGATATGAATATCTGCCTAGAGCTGTAGAGCAGGGGTTGGCAGACTGTGGTCCACTGGCCAATTCTGGTCCACCTGTTTTTGTAAAGTTTTACTGGAACACAGCCACACTCGTTTGTTTTATGTATGGCTCCTTTTGTGCTACAGTGGCCAAGTTGAGTAGTTGTGACAGAGACTATATGGCCTACAAAGCCTAGTATGTCTATTATCCAGCCCTTAGAGAAAAGGGTTGGTGACCCCTGCACAGAAAGAAACTTCATCTTCCCAGTCAAGGAAGATGTTCGCACATTTGTTTTATTCTCACTGAGTAGCCCTTGAGAACATTTAGCCAGGCAGCGAACACAGAGCAGGGTTACAGCAACAGACAAATGTATCCCTCAAACCCCAAATGTATAACTTTCAGATTAGGTTCCCTCCTGGGCAGGCCTGGCTTCCAGAGCCCAGGTACGACTTCTTGCAGAAGAGGGTAAAAATGCTACAGTGCCAACCCAGACAACTAGCTAGCTACTGGCCTTCTCTTCACAAAGGCTGCCTCTATACTAGCTAAGATACAACCATAAGTAGATTTAGCCACCTTTCCCAAAGAGGCTATGTCTAGAAATTTTCCACTTAAAAGGAACCATTTATACCTCAAAATTATTTCCTAGGAATGGGTGCATAAAAATGCATACAACCCCTGATATTTACCTAATGCTTTTCAATACCCAAAGCCCTTGCTCAAGTTTTACTGATTATTCCAGTACATAGGCCCTCCAAGGCTCTGTTTCTGAAATCGTATGATTATGTGGGATTTTTGGCTATTTCCTCATAAAGCACCCATCATCAAATAATTTGGATATGCCAAAGAGTAGCTAGAAAAGAAAATGAAAGCAAGTAAACAACAAAAATCCCAAATAATTGTAGTTCTCTGGAATTGTTTAAAGTAGTAAAATTGTGCTTTAAGCCTCAATAGGCATAAAATACACTACACACAGGTTATTCAGGATCCCAATGTAATGTGTAAATACTGCTAAAAAAAATTACAAGTCTATCATACCAGAAATTTGATGTAAGCTAATAGGCTAGCCATAATAAACATTAAACATTTTATTAACAATAATTTTGCTTGCCTTCTTAGAATTTAGAAGGGCTTTGGGGGATGGTTTGGATGGCCCAGGTCTCTTAAAAAAAGGTGTCCAAGGAAGTTTGAATTGATGCCTTCTTTGTCTCTCGATTAATGTCCCTGTAGCAAGCAGAGGCATTCACAATCATTGCATTGACTGTTAAGAACTGGGCTCAAAGTAGACTGTTCAAAATGTATGTGGTTAATGAAGATGAGGATGGTGTTTTTCCCCACTGAAGAATACTTTCAGAAGTCAAAACGAACCCAGCATTTCCCCCCTTCACCTTTTCCTACAGATTTACTTTATTCCAAGTTAGAACTTCAGGAGACCAACAGCACCCGCAGGAATCTGAACAGCAAGTAGAGCAGAATGGTGACAGCCAGGCTTTGCCAAATAGTCCTGTGTATAGATAGCACTGTGGCTCTGCCACACAGTGTGTGACTCTGGACAAGGGGTTCAGCCTCACACAAGCCTTAGCTTCCTCAACATAAAGCAAGGGCCATGATATGTCTATCCGCTTTGTGTACTAATAAGATAATTTTGTATTAGTAAGATAATACACATTAAGCACCCTGTACAGTGTATGGACACAGCAGATCCTCCCAAAATGGTAAATCCAAATGAAGGCTACTTCTCATCCTTTGTTGTCCTGGGGGACTGAGACTTTCACAGCCACCAATGGGCCCTCACACATTACTGACCAGATCAGGAACACTCAAGCAAACCACTCCCACACAGTACTTGCTTCTGCTCCGTCTCTGTGCACTAGAGGAATCGAGTTCCTCTAGCACACAGAGAAAGGCTTCTGAAAATCAAAGAGGAATCAGGTTGCCTCAAGAATTGGGCAATAGCCAGTGATCTAGCATGAAAAGGTACTGCCTGGTACTCTGTTCATTAGAAAATAAAAAAAAAACAAAAAAGGAAAAAAAGAGAGGGGGTTCCCATGCTCAGTGACCCAGAATTGACACGCCTGTCATTAACCACTAAACAAAGGCTCAGTGTGACTCATATGACTGAGACGGCATCAGCACTTAATTTAGTGCTCCTGTTGGAATTCCTAGCTTAGGGAAATTTGGGTATGGAATAAATTTACAGGTAGAAAGAGAAGAACAGGTTCTAAGGGCAGTGGAAACAGTGGACTTGGGCTTGAATCCCTAGTCTGCCATTTATCTGAAGCTCTCTAACCTTAGCTTTCTCCTCTCTAAAAAGAGGACAGTCCTTCTCTCTTCTCTGGATTATATGAGGACACAATGGGCAAATGTTAATGTCCTTGAATACAGCAGAATTCAATAAAAGCTTGAACTTGGGAAATAGGAGTTGGTTTAAGGAAAAGAATGGAACTAGTAAAAATTAGAGAGCCTGAATAACTGGGCATATTTGTAACAGGAAAAAAGGACAAAATTCATGATGCACATGTGAGAAAGAAGCTCCCGACACTTACGTGAAATAAGAGCTTTTAAATATGGTCCACTTAATGAAAACGTAAAAATAAAGAGACTTAATAAAGGGGGATTAAATCTGTATTGGAGTTGAATCTCAATTTTTGTTCAGGAAGGAAAAGACTCTCTAATTCTGACAGGAAATCCTCTTCATTAAAAGAAGCCACAATTTAATTCAATCATCCCCTGAAGTATCAACAGAGCATTCTATACAAGTTATGTGAAATCCACACATTTTAACATACTGTGACATCAAAATAGAGACAACAGAGAAGATGTTTCATCCTCCTGGGCCTGCTCTTCTGGATCCTGAAAGACAGCTTCTCTCTGTTGCACAACCTTCTCACAAACAGCACAGCCTGTGGTGCTGCCCCAAAACCTGCATTAACTCCTACCTCCAGTCCTGCGTTTGGAAGCTCTTCTGGCCACTACAACTTCCACACCAACTGGACCCCTCTTAGCACAGCTTCCCAATTTACAAAGCAAAGTACATTATTTTATTCTCAGAACCCCTAGTAAGGCAGGGATCATTGTCCTCCCTGCTTTATAAATGAGGAAACTGAGGCCCAGAGAGAAGAAGCAATTTGCCCAAGGTCACACAGCACATCTACAACCCAAGTGGCACTTAAACATAGCTTTCCATAACATATCCCAATATGTAAGACTGGGAGGGATCTTGAGATTTCCACATAAAACTTTATGCAACAGTAATCAAGCTAAGGCACAAGATCATGAATTAGAAGACCTAAAACTTATTATCGGAGCTGCCCTTCATTGTTCCATCTACAGGTCACATATGCCACCCACTATAAATAGCATGTTCTGTTCAAGGATAAAAGTACAGAATGGCTTGGCCAATCTGGGGGAAAAATTTTAAGGGTATGAGGCTATAGTCAATATATGAACTTTGAAAAAGAAACAAAAACTCCAAAGAATTTCCTTTTGAAGGAAGCCATCACTATATCAGCCAGGGAGAGAGCAAAGCCACAGGAATACATGTAATTAGAAAGGCCTTGATCTTTAATATCTGGACACCTATTGAAAGTAAAAAACCATCACTTTCTCAACCATTCATTATTCCCAATAATTTCCCCCACTATAAAGAAACATGAAAATGAAAATGACCAATAAGTCCCAGTTTCCAAATTCTCAATTACTTACTAAAGGTTCCAAGGTGCTGATATCTTTCAGTTTATTTCCACTCAAGTTTAGATGTGTGAGATTGGGAAGTTTTTCTGCTAACATGTCCAGACCTCCAAAGATTCTATTGTCACTGAGCTCAAGCTGCAAGAGATAATGTACACGGCAAACACACAAATACACAGAGAAATACACATCATTAATGTGTTATGAATAGAAAATATGGCTTTCTAATATTTATCAATATCAAATGATCCCTGTTTCTATTAGGGCATGTATGTTGATTTTGTTTCATTAAATCCAAATAAGTAGTTTATGAATCCCAGCAACATGTGGGGTGGGGCAGTGTAGGGTTAAGTCACAGGAGAGCTTGAGAAATACTGTGTTTTCTTAATGAGATAATAACAGTTTGCTCGAGAAACGGCCTCTAACATCAGTGAATACATTTTCTAACCTAGGTCAAAACAAATTAAAAATTCTTTGAGAAGTGGTAATACTCTATATACCTGCCAGAAAGGGTAAATGGTTTGCGCTTCTGAGCAGCTTATGTTGTGTTCCAAGCAAAGTCTGCAACGCCCACTTGAAACCTAATGTGGTTCTAACACACTGTGTGGTGCTACACCTGGAAGACTCTGGGAATGCTGCTCTGAAGGTCACAGGAGTAGGACAGACCCCAGAAATGTACCCATAAAGAAGCTCCATGACCTCAGGAAAGGGAATGGGGCAATGGCCTCAGCTTTACGAACCAGCTCCCAGAGGTCACTTGCATAAACCTGGCACCAACCTTTATTAGATCCTACTGTAATTTCTTAGCTGCAAGTCCAGTAGCACACGCAAGTGGTATGCCAATAATGGAGTGAGCCCTCACCAAGGAATATTACAATCTTTGATTACCAGGAGTTGGAGCCCGGAAAGCACTGTGGAGAACATCTAATTCAAGCTCTTCCTTTTGTACATGAGAAAACTTAGGCCACACAGCTGGTTCCAATTCTCTATTTTGAAGTGTCAACAATGGTAACTGTATCTAACCCTCACACAGTTCTTAAGTTGCCAGGCACTGTTCAAGGCACTAGAAATACATTAACTCATTTGATCTCACAACAACACTAGAGGGCAGGGAGAATTACTACCCCCATTTATAGACGAGGAAAATGAACTACAAAGAGAGTACCAGGTGTTAACGTGGTAGGCCTATCATTTGAAGCCAGGCAGGCTGGTTTCTTAAGTACCCATGCCCACTCCATTATGCTATGTATTAATACCTAGACTAGCACGAACATTTCATATAATGAAGGCCTTTGGCATGCAATGAAATGTACTACATGATTCAGAGTACGGGAACTTTAAAAAATTTAAATACCTGTTGAAAAAATGAGTTTAAAAAACAAGTCAGCTGCTTAGGTGTTAAGTATTTCAGGACAGGAAATGCAACATTTCAAAATATTTTTTTCCTTCCAATGGGACATTCCAGTCAAATATCTAGTCTTGGTCTACACTTAAAAATACAAGTCTATGATCAAAGATTCAAGTGTTAGCTTCATTGCTGATTTTAGTTAATCAAAATAAAAATAAACCACTTTTCCTGATCTCTGTTTAGATCATGTGGTTAGAATATCACATACATGTAATAGTCAAATCTTTTCAACATGAGTATCTTAGGGAGTAGGAATAACAAGGCAATCCACCAAAGCATTTAGTAGCATATTTACTTTGAAATGAAATAAATGTGTAAATTTAGGAAACTCATGATATCTATACATCAAATTTTTTTTTTTGGTACTTATTTCTTGTTAATAATAGTCTGTGCTCTGGGGTAGGAAAAAACTAAAGCCCTTAGCAGCTGTGAGAATATTCAATCTGCCTTTAAGTATGATTCCCCTTCATTAGCCCTATAAGGGCTGTGATTAATGTTTAAAAACCTCAAAGATTTGATAAAATCCCCACATAAATGGTCACCAATAGGTTGACTTTCTGACTACTTTGACAGTACAGAACACAAAACATACACTAAGGATCTGCTAGCATCAAGTTTATGCAAATAGATGTTAAAAAGCCATCTTGAGTTTAACTGGGTCAATCAGAGCGTCCAATGTCACTGATAACCTATGCAAATATAAAAGGGTTACACTTGAACCTCTAAATAGATACTCAGAAGGGGGAAATTTCTCATCAGAAACACTATTACCTGAAACTCATGAGGACTGCCTAATCATTTATTACCTAATCAAGGCAAATAAGAGAAAACAAAAATAAAAACACACACAACAAAAACTTCTAGTTTTTAATTCATGTAGTTATCCAACCCCCCCCACCAGTCTCTCTTACTACTCATGCAAGCTCTAGGAAGAGCCTACCTGCCCTTTGCCTAAGTTTGATTATTAATTTCTATGCATGCCTTTGTTCCACGTGTGAACAAAGTTCACTTAAGTCAAACTTAAGTTTCCTAATAAAGTGAATACCGAAACAGTGGAGAATTCTGCAAGACTTATATAACCACATATCTTTTCCTATGCAGTGCAAAAGGTTAGGAGAGATGGGCTCTAGTTTTGGCTCTAGCACTAACCACTTCTGCCAACAGTTTTAGGCAAATTACTACAACTTTCTGAGTCTGTTGTTGTACCTATCTATAAACAAGGGGCTCAGCTAGAAGGTCAAAGTTTCTTCCAGCTCTGACATTCTGGGGCTCTGTGACAGTTAAATGTGCAAGAACAAGAGGAAACATTTTTCTTTAGCATTCTGTACTCTTTTGGGGAGGTGGAAGAATTGGAGGGGGATAGAGAATTGGCTGTAATTAGAACAGTAGGCACTAACAATGGGTCATCAACCAGGATAGGGAAACACAGTAGCTTTGTTACATTGAATTCTTCTAGTCAATCACAACATATTTTAAACTTTCTAGTCATTAGAATTACATAATGGGTTTGAATTACCATAGGCTATAAATCTTAAAGTCTTTACTTAAACTCACCCCTAATCAACAGACATAAAACATGAAGAGTGGGAGGTACCTGTGGTTCTTGAACCAGAGCATACTAACAAAACCTAGTTAACACTGTAACAATAAATTTATAACAATAATTTACTCACAAAATACAATAATTGTTCTTCAAACTACTATTTATTGGGCATCCAACGTGCATTATTTCCAAACACCACAACAATTCTGCAAGGTCAAGTGATATCACCAATTTACAGGTGAGGAAATTGGGCCTTAGAGATTAAGTAACCTGCAGAAGATTAGCCATCAAGGAAATGATAGAGCTGGAATTCAACCCCGTATCTGCCCAGTTCCAAAGGCCATATGCTTTCTGCTACACTAAGTATGTCCTTACAAGTAAAATCATACATTTCCCTTCCCAGGATGGTTCTCTTTTACTGTCAGCACTTACCTTTTTCAATTTAGGTAGCTTGGGGAGATTTGAAACTGAAATCAAGCTTACATTTATTAAACTGAGGAACTCTAAGTTCACAAATTCAGCTGTTAAGCCCTCAATTTTTCCATCATTTGATTTGCAATTGTCCAAGACAAGTTCTCGAACCTGTGGATGACCAAAAAAAAAAAAAAAAAGATAAAAAAAATAAGCTTTCAAAAGCGTATTGAAAACCATGCAAAAACTCCTACCATAAATATCCTGCAAAAACATCCACATATAGGGGCAGCCTCTTAGTTAGACCTAGATCATAGTTATAAATGAAAAATGATTAAGCCTTTAGTAGCAATATACTAATAGGTTCAAAGATGGAATGTTGTACCACGATATATTTACACTCTTTATTTTTCAGAAACAGAAACTGCAATCTTTAAGATGTAAGTCAAAGTGTATCCCCGTTATTCCTTTACCAAAGTCTGTTCCCCAAAGGGTGGCTTTATCTAAATGCAAATGCAAAATGAAGACACCCCTTTAGGCTCAATCTACCCTAAGGCCCAGGAGATGACCACTGGTAAAGAGGAAAGCTTTACTTTTCCTGTTAAGATCACTAAGAGATTTTGGCTAGAGGTTTCTACTAACACATTTTCCAACTCTGCTTTTAATAATCTTTACCAAGATTACCTTGACAGTGGGAGGGAATCAAGATAGTCCTTAATTCAAAACAAAGATCAAGCTGGGTTATATGTGAGAAAGATCTTTCTAAGGGAGAGACTGTTAGAGACATTAAATTAGGTTCTTTTTTCAGAATTCAAATCCATGCAAGGGTATCACATCTAAAGATTCTGAATACTGGTTATGTAATAAACAGTCTACTGTGCAGCTCTACCATGGTAATACCTATTGCCTTTCTTGCTCTGTGGTCACTCTGAAACTTGCAACTTTTTAACCTACTTTGATCTACTTAATGATACAAATTACAGTTTTTTAACTGCTCCCTACAAAGACATTCTTGCAGTGAAATCTACTGTTTAACAGCATTAATCAAGCATATATATGGAAGGGGGATGCTAATGGTTTGAAAAGACAACAGGAGCTATTAACAATGTCGTCATCTTCCCATACAAAATCCAGTAGTGCTACTCTAGTAACTGCTATCAATTATAAAGTACATACTCATTCCCTGTACCACCACTTCCTTCTCCTTATTTAGAAAGAAGGAAACAGATTTCGAGTCAGTCATACCCACAACACTGTTAATTGTCTTACCACTTCTCACTACTCTCGTCTTCCTTCTCGAAAGCCCTGGTTTCAGGATGCATGCAGGTTCCTTTAACTTCCCTTCCTTCCCTCCACTTTTCTCTAGGTATCACTGACATTATTCCCTCTTCCAATCAGGAATCGATACATCTGAAAAGTCTTGAGGTCAACTGTGACAAAAGCTGGGCTCTGGACACAGATGTCTGGAGTCAAATCGTGGCTCTACTCTGCCACTTAGAACCTGTGTGAACTTGGGCAAGTCACTTAAACTCTCTGTGCCTCAGTTTCCTGTGAAGTGGAGATAATGCTACATATCTCATGAAGCTGTTGTAGAGAGTAGGTGCTTGGGACACTGTAAATGGACAGAAAGCAATCTCTGGGGAAAGGGAGTGGGGGAATGCCAAAGACCTTTGCCATTTACTTTATTCACACCTGTACTAAGTTTTTTACAAGCACTTCTGTATTTAAAAAAACGAAACATAAAATCAACTAACCACTAAAATTTAAAAAAAGGTCAACTGCAATCACCCACTCACCTAAACAGTATACTGCAATATAATTAAAACATTCCCATTTGGTTTGGGAAGTTTTCTATGACTCTATCCAACAGAGATTCCAAAAACATTATACAAAATGACACCAATAGGCCATTTGAAGGCTAGGCGAAGAAGAATTAGAGAGCCATACTGCATCCCAGCTCACTGAGTGAAATCACCCCTTAAGACATTTCTCTCGATTGGTAAAATTCCACTTTAACCATTGCAATGGGTCTTCAAAAACTATCACAGAGCATTTAAATGTGGGTCAGAATGTGTTTCTTGAACCAAACAGCACAATAGGAATCAAGAAGAGGAAAGCGGGGGGTGCGGGGTGATAAAGTTGTTGAAACTAGCAGGTTTAGTTGCTGAGTATAGGAGATGATGAAGGGGAATTGAGGTTTTGGTTTACAGAACTGTGACCCGTTTACCTAGATGGAAATAAGGAAGAAATAGCTTTTTGAGGGTAATGAATACCAAGAGGGATACCAAGTTTAAGATTCCCATGGGATGTCCAGATAAAAATATCCACAGGCAGCTGGACATGTGGGTCTGGAGTTCAGGGGAGGTCTGGGTTGTAGTTCTGTATTTGGAAGTCATTAGGGCAGAGTTGGTAGGAGAAGCATGAAATTCCCAGGAAAAGGACCAAGGATAGAACCCTGCAAAGGAGACTTGATAGGAATCAGGAATGGTACCAAAAGCTAAAGCATTAGTTTCAAATGCCTAGAAAGGCTTATAAAGTAAATGTTATGGTTTGAATGTTGGTGCCCCCCCACAACTTATTAATATATGCTGAAACCTAAATATTCGAAGTGATAGTATTAAGAAGTGGGGCCTTTTGGGAAGTGATTAAGAATGGGATTAGTGACCCTGTAAGAGGTTGAAGGGAATAGCCTAGTCTCTTCTGTGTCTTCTGCCATGTGAGGACACAGCAAGAAGGTGCCATCTTTGAAGCACAGAAAAAGCCTTCCCCAGACACTGAATCTGCTGGTGCCTTGATTTTGAACTTCTTAGCCTCCAGAACTGTGAGCAATAAATTTCTATTGTTTATAAATCATCCAGTGTAAAGCCTGTTTTTTATTGTAGCAGCCCAAATATGCTAAAACAATAAGGCTTAAGAGGTTATTGAAAAAAGGATGGAAAAACTAGAAAACAATTTAAATGCTAATTAATAAGGGACTCATTTACAGGATACACTATGGAATGAAAAATGTACAGAATGTGTAACATGTCACATATTCACTTTCTTTTATGTACGTAAAATCTCTCAGTAATAGTGTTTGCAGGGAGGGAAAAGTAAGAGGCTGAAAGGCTTTTCTATTTAAATTTATTTAATTTCAAATAATGTGACTATTAATCTATTAAAAAATAAAGCTTAAAAAAAGTCACTGCTAGACTGTTAGATTCATTATGGCAAGGTAATGTCTATTTTGGTTACCACTATATCCCAGTATAAGAGCCTTCATAACTGCTGAATGAGGAAAAAAATGGTCATAGGTTTGTCAGTAATATTGCATCGGGGTTTGTGTCAAGATTGTGAGGGAGGGAGGGAGAAAATGAAATACAAAGAAAACATGGATATAAAAAGGACCAACTTTCTGATTATAAGCATAACATTTTGGTGTATGTTTTAGTCTTTGTATATATCATAGGTGAGATAAACTGTATTATTTAGGATATTTTAAAATAACTTTGTTAATATTTTTAATAACTAAAGAAATCAAAGTGGAGCCGGGCACAGGGAGGTGGAGGCAGAAGAGTCTGACGACAGGAGTTCAAGACCAGCCTGGGCAACATAGTGAGACTTCATCTACAAAAAATTTAAAAATGAACTGGGTGTGGTAGTGCGTGCCTGTAGTCTCAGCTACTTGGGAAGCTGAGGGAGGAGCATCGCACGAGCCCAAAGCTGCAGTGAGCTATGATCAGGCCACTGCACTCCAGTATGGAGGGGGCAGAACAAGACCGTGTCTCTTAAAGGGGGGAAAAAAAAAAAAAAAAAAAAAAAAAATGCATGGATACATCATAAATCACTTTACAATGGATATCTTGTACTGTTTTTATTCTAAGTGAGGAAAAAATAAACATCCCATAAGAAATACTGACAAAGGACAGACAAGCCATAAAAAATACAAAGAATAAACATAAAAAAATCATTTAACAACAAGTAGTAAAAATGCATACTAAGGCTGGTGGTGGCTCAGACCTGTAATCCTAGCACTTTTGGAGGCTGAGGCAGGAGGACTGCTTGAGGTCAGGATTGCAAGACCAGCCTGAGCAAGAGCGAGATCCTGTCTCTACAAAATAATAGAAATTAGCCAGGAGTGGTAGCACGTGCCTGTAGTCCCAGCTACTTGGGAGGTTGAAGCAGGAGGATTGCTTGCTTCAAGCCCAGGAGTTTGAGGGTGCAGTAAGATAGGATGATGCCACTGCACTCTAGCCTGGGCAACAGAGCGAGACCTTGTCTCATAAAAATAAAAAATGCACATGAGAAATGAGATATTATACTCTTGCTAAGAGGTGGGATAGCTCTTCCTATGAAGAAAAGGGTAGGATGGGTATAGATATAGGTGAGTTTGTGTAAGTGGGAGAGAAGTTCAGGGAATGCACACCTGAGATCTTTAATTCTCTTCACCAGTAAGAGGTAACAGGATATACTGGGATAAGTAGGGCAGAGGGCTATATGGCTAGGTACAGAAAAAGCATGTCCCTGGAGTTTTCCAGGAAGGCTGAGAATGTAAAGAAATGTGTTACCCCGTAACAGACCTCTAAAAACACAGTGAGATAAGCCACTGGGGAATAAGCACAGAGCAGGGGGGAATTACTGCATAAAGCAGAGACCCATGAGAAGGACCTAGTTAGGGCTGTGCCCAAGGAGAGCAGATCTGAAAGTCCCATCACCATCTTACTCCAGGGCTTGAGCAATCCTTCTGCCTCAGCCTCCCGAGTACCTGGGGACTACAGGTATGCGCCACCATGCCCGGCTAATTTTTCTACGTATTTTTAGTTGTCCAGCTACTTTCTTTTTCTATTTTTAGTAGAGATGGGGTCTCGCTCTTGCTCAGGCTGGTCTTGAACTCCTGACCTAAAACAATCCACCAGCCTCAGCCTCCTAGAGTGCTAGGATTACAGGCGTGAGCCACCGTGCCCAGCCCCATCACTATCCTTAATGGTTGTTTAAAGGTCTAAACAGGACCTTGGTGAAAAGGTGTTCTCTCAGGTATTGTTTTAGCAACAGAGAAGCAGCATTTGAGGTACAGGGGAGGAAAACCTTTTCCTTACCCTCTTAGGTTTAGTAACTGGGGCCTGCCAATTAAACAAGAGATTAATAGAAGAAAAAATTTATTTACATGTGTAATGTACATACACACATGCATACATGGTCAGTGATGAGTAACTCAAAGGGATGGTTAGAATTTAGGGCTTATATACCTAATTTAGGAAAGGAAAGGGAGGGAGGAGCAAACCCTCCTTTGGGAAGAACAGATTTCTTTAGGAAAGACAAATGGGATTTTCAGGAGAACAAATGAGAGATAAGAAAATTTACATCAGCCCTCATTTCTCAGAAGTGTTAGCTTTTAGTCAGATAAGCTCCAAGAATAGGCTTCTTTTTGTATCAGTTGAGCCTCAAATACCTTCAGTTTAAAATAATCTTTATATCAACTCTGGGGTTCTGAGTGGGTCCTTACAGAGGTTAACTAAGCTTCCTCTCTCCCCGATTCCTTCTTGGGTATGAAAGGGATCCAGAATGCCTTGCAAGGGAGATAACAGCTTTGGGAGACAGGGGTGCAGCTGGGACAATAAAATCTCAAATTTCCCAATCTAAATCCTGAATAAACCAGGTCCTAATCCAAGGAGAAAAAGTCCTAGTTTCTTATCATATCCCAAGTCCTCCCATGGCTGCCATCTAAGAAAAGGTCACGCAGGCACTTGTACATTTATGTGTACATCTTGGGGAGCTATTTGGTCCAAGACAGAGTTAGCTGGCCTTCTGCTTGAAGATGGACAGTTTAACTTTCTAGGCCATATTCATTCTTCTTCATCCCTCAATCTCTAATTAAAATTGCCTTTTCTCAAACACAAATTTAAGGTAAACATTTAAAAACTAAAAAGAAAAATCCACACTACTTCCTATTTAACTGTTGCGTATTTGTTTTTTGCAGTTATCAAAAAGATAGTACTGTTTTCTACTACTTTTTCATTGAAAAATTCGAACTACATTGTGGCCGAATAGCTTTTCAGACCTAATTTGAGGACGTACCATCCATTTATAACATTGTATCTACGAAAAAAACACTTTTCAAATTCTGAGTGGCCAATTCCTAAATGTCTATGAGGCACTTCTTTAAGTTATGAGTCATAAACTTCTAGGTCAAGGGGACAACTCTGGGGATTGGAACTAGGGGCTGCAGGAGATGGAAGCAGTCCCCCCCCCTTCATTCTCTCCAGCTTGTTCTTACTTGTCACTCCACTCCCCCAGCTACTCCAAAAAGGAAAAAAAAAAAAAAAAAGAAGTTTTACCTAACTGGTTGGGTGACCTCCAATTATAACAGTTGTTTCTGCCATAAGACAGGGGAAAAAAGGTATGGAGGAATTAAAGATCATTTTGAGTTATCAGTTCCCTTAATTAGAGAAGTAATACATGTTTATTTTTTAGTAAGTAGAAGAATTAAAAAATGTAGAAAGCAAAAGTAATTCCTGCCATAATTGCAATTTCCATCCTTCTGAGTTAACCAATGTTCAAGCCTTCTACCCTATTATTCTAAAAGAATGTTTTCAAAATGACAATTCGACAAATTTATATTAGTGGTTCTCATATGTATTTACACAGCAGAGCTGTGGCATGAAGGAAACACCCATATCCTATGGGTGGGTATGTAAAGAAGAGAACCATTCTGAAAAGCAATTTGCAGAAAAAAGTTCACACAAGATGTTCATTTCAGCACTACTTACAACAGCAAAAAAAAACCCTGGAAATAACCCGAGGAGATGGTTAAATTATGATCTATGCAGATATTAATAAGGCTGTAAAATTTAAAAAAAAATTATGACGGAGAGAAATGTTTACTGCATTATTTAAAAGAAAAAAAAAAAGCCTGGGCAACATAGCAGGACACTGTCTCTATAAAAAACATAAAAGAAAAAATTAGCAGGGTGTGGTGTTGTACACCTATAGTCCCAGCTACTTGGGAGGCTGAGGCAGGAGCATCTCTTGAGCCCAGGAATTTGAGGCTGCAGTGAGCTATGATCACACCACTGCACTCCAGGGTAGGCAACAAAGTGAGATCCTATCTCAAAAAAACCCAAAGACTAAAAACAAACCAAAAACCAACAAGCTAGCATACTAGCATACACATTATTAGCACGATCTCTGTTTGGAAAAAAAATTTAAACATTCTGGTAGACTATACATCAGAATGTCTAGATGGTAAGATAGGCATGTATGATTTGTATTTTCTTTTTGCTTATCTACTTTTTTTTTTTTAGAGAAGAGTCTCCCTCTGTCACCCTGGCTAGAATGCAGTGGCATCACCATGGCGCACTGCAACCTCAAACTTCTGGGCTCAAGCAATCCTCCTGTCTCAGCCTCCCAAATAGCTAGGACTATAGGCTTGGGCCACCATGCCCGGCTATTTTCAGTAGAGATGAGGTCTTGCTCTTGCTCAGGCTGGTCTCGAACTCCTGAGCTCAAGCAATCCTCCCAACCTGGTCTCCCAGAGTGCTAGGATTATAGGCGTAAGCCACCACGCCTGGCCTATATCTACTATTTTTTGGCTTATCTGTTATCTAATTTTTCTTCAACCAAGATGTATTACTTATACAAGGAAAAAAACTCCAATTAGTTGCTATGCAACCAATTAGTATATCGGATTGAGCTCAAAATTACATCATAGTAACAACAGAGGCCAAGGGGGTGGGGGGGTGGATCAAAAAAGATGCAAGCTGAAGAAAATCTAATTTTTTCCCCCAGTAAATCAGGACTAAGGAAAGACTACTCCTAAATGTCATAGTCCAGCATATATAGCACACTGCTGTTTCACAGGGACATAGATTGTGAACCACAGGAAGGAACTGCTTGGCTTTCTAACTTTGAATGAAAAACTCAGTTAACATGAAGGCTAACTGTCCCCAGACGCATGGTTAATGAGGTGCTCACAACAGAGCGACATGTTCAGTGTAATGGAAGGATGAGAACTTCACATAAGGAAAAACAGGTTTTCTTTTCCAATTTAAAACTACAACTAAATTTGTTTTATATCTCGCTGCTGCATGTCATTGTCTTCTCATCTTACTGACAATACCTCCATTTTTATGGTGTATATATGTTCTAGCACTGTACCATTTATTCCCAGTTGAAGTAAATATTTTATATATTTCCTATCCTTAGAAGTAATACAAAAATATTTTCTATCCTTGCCTATAAATGTTTTTAAATGGCAACCACCAATTCTTCATGAAGATTATTTTAAAATGTCATCTTACGTCATTTTTTCCCATTATGCGAACATATTCTAATATGAGCTGTTTTGGACTTGGAAAAAACTAAATTATGTATTTCTTTACAAGCCTTCCCCCACCTTTTACGGAAATGAGCATACCTGTGTTTATAAGAAATAAAGATATAGCAAAATGTGAACTGAACTTACTATCTTGGGCTCATGTACTCTGGCCAAAGAACATAAGAAGGTAAATACGTGTTACCAGGGTCTTCTATAAATCCCCAAGTAAAATAAAAACAAAAACAAAAAAGCCATATACATAATAAAAGCCTATGTGGTCTTAAAAGAACACATTTATAATTAATCTCCTACTCACCCTCCTCACACTCTCAGCTCTTACCTGACTTTAAAATCACTAAGGTTAACTATGGGATGGATACACTTGTACATTTCAGAGCACGTTGCCCATACTGTAACAGCACAGTACCTTCAACGGGAGAATGCAGGCTCCCAGAGGCCAAACCTACTGTGTAACAGCTGACAATACCACCAATTTCTGTGGTGTGTATAGTATGTTCCAGCGCATCATACATACGGTGCCATGTGACTAGCTTAGTTTGATTTTTTTTTTTTTAAAGGCGTCATCTTGGAACTATTCATTTGCCTTAAGGATGATGACTTTCTGCAAAACACCTTTTAACTCCTCTTTTAAAATTTCCTTCAAGGAGGGTGAGGTGGTGTGTGCCTATAGTCAGTCCCACCTACTCAGAAGGCTACCGTGCCTCCTATGATCACACCTATGAATAGTACTATGATGGCATCCATGAACAGCCACTGCACTCCAGCCTGGGTGACAAATTGAGACCATGTGTCTAAACAAACAAAAAAAGCTAAAACAAAACAAAAATTTCCTTCATAATCTACAGTTATTTTTTCTTGAAAAGCCTTTAGTTTTAGGTCAAAGCTTTGCTGTCCCAGTGGGGCACTTAACTCCCACTGGTCTCAGTCCCCCATTAGAGTCCCTGAGGGAACCTTCTTCTATCCCGACAATCTTGGCTGGCTCCCCTGACAGTC
Source organism: Propithecus coquereli (assembly GCF_000956105.1). Lineage (NCBI taxonomy): Eukaryota > Metazoa > Chordata > Mammalia > Primates > Indriidae > Propithecus > Propithecus coquereli. The sequence continues at coordinate 767,047 of NW_012136969.1, read as the reverse complement.
TCCCAAGGGCAACAGGCACCAGCGCCATCTGAACCGATTTTCAGGCTTCAGGAGGGAAGGGGATGCTCTGCTCTGTCTTGTTTGCTGATTTCCCAGGCCCTGGCATACTGTTAGGTAGTCAAATATTTAATAAACCAGTGGATCTGTAGGCCAGCGCTGTCCAATACAGTACTCACTAGCCACTTACCACTTTTGAGCATTTGAAATGTGGACAGTACGACCCGAGAAAATGACTTTAACTAGTCACACAGCTCTGGCCCGTCTTTGGTAAGAGAGTTAATGCCTAAGTTGATTATTTGAAAAGTCAACACCTGCACATATGCATGTATCTTTAAAGCAACATACTATTTCACATATAAAAACACCAGATATTGCCAGTGACAGGCCAGCTTTATTTTCCAGAGCGCACACCACTATTGTTAAGGAGTATTTTAGTAGAGCTTTAGTTTGAGCACGTTCTAAAGAACTCAAATTTCAGATTTCAAAGCATTTTGAAGACCCAAGTGTGTATTTTCCTCACAAGAAACTTGGCTAAATTTAGCCACTCCGTATTCTATTAATTTGCTACTACGAGGTAATGGAAAAGTCTGGAACTATCAGCTCCTCAAGGTGGAAACACAGCGCTTCAAGTTTTACACGGTGAAGAGGTTTAACCATTAAACACGCTAGCACGTGGCGGGCACAAAATGTCTGACCGATGGTCGGAAGGAACCACGCTGGTGGAGCCTCAACCTCGAAACCCCGGGAAACGGACGAGTCGAGTCGCCCACTCTCTCAGGTCCATCAGGACACATGGCTGCCGTGCCGTGGAATCCACCCCACTCCTCACTGCCGGTGACCCCAAGGATTAGGGAGCGAGGACACAATACCGAGCACGCCAGGTAAACCCTGGTCGTCTAATTCCCACAAGTTTGCAACTTGTTAACCACAGCCACCTGAGTGCGCGAAACTCGGCCTCTCGCTACACCTGGGCGGGGTGGGGGACCCTCCTGGGCTGCCCTCGGCGGGAAAAAGCCACTCACCGCCGAGGGGGTCAGGCAGCAGCGCGGCCCCTCCGGGCGCGGGGGGCTTGCGGCGGCGGAAAGGGAGCTAACTCAAGGAGAGATGAAAGAGCCAGTTGTTTCAGGCCCGCCCCACGCACACACAGCCGCGGCGCGCGACGGCCTGCCTCGGGCCCCGCAGCCCGGATGGCGCGCGGTCGGCAGCACCAGGCCGCGCTCGAGCACGTGCGGGGGCAGAGGCCTCACGGCCCCGCGTGCCGAGCCGAAGCCAGCCGAGCCCCCGCGCGCCTGGCCCGGGGCGGAGGCGGCCGCCTGCCGTTGCCCTTTTAAGAAGGGGGAGGGGGTCGGCAGCGCGCCTGCAAGGGGATGAGTCGGCGGCGGCCGCAGCGCGCGGCTCCCGCCAGTGCGAGCCGAGCCCCGGCGGGGCGGGGAAAAACAGGTCGAAGGCTCAGCCAGAGAAGGGGCGGCCGGCAGCAAGCGCCGAGGGCGGGCGGGTAGGGCCGCTCGGCAGAGCCCCGGGCCGGCTCACCCAGCGGAGGGAGACGGGCACCCGCCAACATGGCGCTGTGCAGGCCTGTGGCGCGCCCCGGCTGGCGTGAGGAGCCGCCACCCTCCCACACCGAGGGGCCAGCCTCCCGGGACAGGGGCCCCCGAGCTCCGCAGCGGCGGCGCCGGGGGAGGGCGAAGCCACCGCCACAACGGTTGGCTCGGGTAGACCGGGGCCGGCCCAGGGAGGCTGGAGTCGGGGAGGCCGGGGGCGAAAGGGGAGCGAGGGAAATGAGGAAGAAAGTTTTATTTTTAGGCTTGAAAAATGGCGGGAACCGCGTCCTTTTTTCAAACTTGGCCTCGGCAGGGGCGGCGGTTGCGCCACCTCCGCCGCCTAGGCCCGCCCCTCCCCCGCTCCGCGCGCCAGGCCGCGCCCGCCCAGGCCCCCAGGCTCCCCAAGGGGCTTCTCGCCCCCTTCAAAGGAAAAAAGCCCCCTCCTCGCCCCACGATCCCTGCCCTTGGCCGGGCCAGCGCCAACCACGAGACCCGGCCAGGGGACCCCCCCCCCTCCCGCGCCCCTTCCCCAGCCGGCTCGGGACGCGCGGAGCCCGGCTTGGCCGGCAGCGGACCCAGGCGGGGCTGGCCGCGCAGCTCCTCGGCAGGCCCAGCCTCCGCCCGGTCGCGCATCCCGGGAGGCTGCAAACATGGCTCCCAGCGTTACACAACCCCCTCCTCCCTCCCTCGCCGCCGGCCACTCGCACACGCGCTCCCTCCGGGGAAAGACCCCAGCGAGCGAGGAGCTCAAAGTTTGCTTTCCCCCACTCCGCTGCGTTCCCTGGGCGGCCGCGGGGCTCCGCGGGCGGCAAAGAGTTAATCTCCGCGCGCTCGCTCCCCCCTTCGCGCCCGCCCGCCTTCCCCGTCCGAGCCCGCGAGCTGCGCCCTTCCGCGCGCCGGGGCCGGCGAACCAGCGGCCCGGGCCCCGCAGGTGGCCACCATTACATGCAAGTCATCGGGGAGGGGGCACCCGACGGGGGCTATGCTTACCGCTTCCGGGGTCCGGTTCCTCAGCTCCAGGTGGATTCTCCTCTTCATGTCCATGTTTCCCTCTTCCCCCCTCTTCAAACTTAACTTTCCGCGGCGGGGGCGGAGGGGGGAGAGGCGTCCCGGCCTGCACAGCGAGGGCCGTCGGAAGGGGTCTGCTCGCGGCAGAGGCCGACGGCGCGGTCCCGGGCGGCGTGCGGCGTGCGGGCAGGCGAGCGGAGCCCCCGGAGCCAAGTTACTCACGGGAGCGGAGAGAAACCATGGAGGGAAAAGGGGGCTGGAGCGCAGCGCTGGTCTCACTACCGCCGCCCCCGGCCGCGGCCCCGCACTGCGCTTAAACCGGCGACGCGGCGCGGCGGCTGCTCGGCTCCACTCGGCCCCACGCGGCGCCGCTCGGCTCGGCGGCCCGGCTGCACCAAGGACGGGGCGGGGAGACGCACGGCGGGAGGGGCGGAGGCTAGGAGAAAGGCCCAGCCCGGGGGAGTGGAGCGACTTCCTCCTCCCTCCGACTGCACGTGGGGCGGCTGATGTAAGAGCTTCCTCGGGGGCTTCCGCGCCCGCCACCGGGCTGAGACCCTCGACTCCACTTTGCCGCGCCCGCAGTCAGGTCTCTGGCCGGCGCGGGAACGTTTGTGGGGGCGGGCTGGTGAGAAGCTGTTCAGTCCGGCTTCGGGGGTCCCCAAAGTTAAATGCGTCTGCGGAGGCTCGCCGGAGCCAGCCCGACGCCCGCGGAGCCGCGAGAGTCAAGAGAGCCCAGGACAGAGGCTTGGAGGTTCGCCTTTTGCCTCCCACACAGTCTGGGGCCAACAGCAGTCCCCTTGCGTAGTGGTGTCCAAAATGCTGCGGAGGACCCGGTTCGGGACGGACTCGCGGCCGGCCCGAGTTGTACCGCGTGGCGCCGGGTGGAGTCGGCTTTCGAGGGCTGTGGCGGGCCGCTGGTCGGGGACAGGGCAGCCCCGGTCGCTTGCCTAAGCCACAGAGCAGCCGAACGTCTCTTCCCAGTTCAGGAGAATCTTCCTCGGTTTTCTAACATTTTACCACTAGCTAGCGGAGGAAACAATTAGCATTTCTAGTAGGGCCTCTGTTTTCTCGCAGACTTTTATCTCATTTATTCGTTAGGGCCCCCTGTGAGGTGTGTAAATTCTTGATGGCCTAAGTTTCGTGAAGCCTGGCAGGCAGCCTTTGTAATGGTCTGGCTCATAGGGTCCCAGGGGTTAGAGCACCAGGTTAGGGTGAGTGTGCTTGGCATACCACCGGGAATTAACTTATATTCGGCTTAAAATATGTAAATACATCATGTGTCAAAGCAGATACTGTCGTATTTCTAGTTATAGACAAGAGGTACCAAAAGTTAATAACAATTAATTTTATTCTGCAGCAGGATGGGGGGAGAGCAGAGGGAGAGAGAACAATTTTTTAGAGAAAAACTTAAGATTCTATGCAGTAACCTAAGGTTTCATGGAAGTTAAGAAAGCCTCCCCCTTCCCATTTTGCCTAAGTTTACATTCAGTGGCACACAGCGCAAACTTTGTTTTAAACCAATCATGTAAGTTTTTAAAATAATGAATTAACATTTGAAAATGAAAGTTTTAGAAGGATTATGGAAAAAGGCAAAAACTTTCTCGTATGTAGTTTTTTGACCCCTTTTGTAGTCTTAGCAGACATCTTTAGGGCAAGGGAAAATGGAGCAGGATGTTCTCAGGAGGTTACAAGAGGTCTGTAGCTATAAGTTTATGAGAACCACAGGGCTACGCAATGAAGGCTTTTACACAAAAATACCAAATCATTTCCGTGGACTAACAAGCAGTTATTGAGCATCTGCTTTTAGGGACTTCACATTCTTTCTCATTTAATCCTCAGAGAACCCTGTGAAGTAGGTGATAATTTAATCATTTTACAGATGAGGAGCTGACTCAGAACCTTAAACTACAGGGCCAGCAAGAGGTGGAGCAAGAGTTTAGAACCAGAAGGGTCTGACTCCCAAGCCTGTCATCTTTTCTGCTACATCATCAGTCTGGCTGGAGTGGAGGCAGTATGAAGGGACTGCTTTGGAGCAGTAGGTTGGGAACAGTTACAGACAGCTTTTAATACCAAACAACATGCAGGTGTCATCTTGTAGGAAAAGGGGAGATGCTGAAGGAACCTTAAATGTGTAGCTCTGTGCTACAGAGAGTGGTTTACCTGGTGGCTCACGGGGAAGGTGGTATTGGTTCTTAGAAAGGACCAGGGCAAATCTTGAGACCCTGTCCTCATTATGGCCAACTGGAGGGTATGAAGAACTCTTTCCCCATGGTACATAGCTCATAGATAAATGCGTGTTTTATAGTATTAAGCTACAAAGTAATTAATAAACATAGCCACAATGTGCAGCAAATAAAAAGAAAGCAAAAGAGCCAAAGGAGAGACTACAGACAGGGCACTGTCCCTTCTTACGCAGCCGGTGCTGGCATGCACCTCTGTGAACAAAGAGCATGTGTTCCAGTGACATGCTTCTTTGTCAGGGGCTTCACTGCCAGAGGCATAAATAACACAGGCAGAACAGGGTGTGTCTCATTGCCCTGCCAACATCTACGGGACTGTCAGTCTACAGGCCTGAAGGGACTGTTGTCACAGGGCCCGGGTTCTGAATATTGCTGTACTTAACATCATTCTGTGTATGCATCTGTGTGTGAAAAAGATGCAGACTATATAATTGTATCTAATCTGCAATTATGATGTCCATAGATTTATGGATTTGAACAAGGGCTGGAAGGGAATAAGGAAAAGTAAAAACAGCTTAGTTAGGGAGACTGAACTATGGGTGAATTTCTTTTTACTTCCATTTATGTTAACGTTTGACCAGTAAGTAATAAAAATATCAAATAATGCCAGGTTTTGGCACCCCTTTGAGTCTTCAAACTGCCTGTTAATCAGAATGGGTATGTATTCCAGTAAGCTCTAAAATATCTGAGAACACTGAGCTAGTTTGTAACTAGCTCCCCACCCCAAAGCCTCAGCAACAGCATGTTATTTGTCAAGTCATCAGATGATCCAAGCCTTCCACAAACTTTGTCACTGTGGATAGACTTTCATAAATCTGAAGATGAGAGGAAACAACCCCACTAAGGCATTGGTTTAACTGGCTTTGAAACCAGTATAACAGAGTGGGTATATTTTCTCTTTAGTAAAGACAGTATATGAAATTGATGCATAATGCAGGGTGATGAAATCATTACTCTTTAAATACTAAATACTTCCATTCTTCCCATCCTCCTCTGTACACACATGTGTACACTGGTAAGAACAAACCACCCCCCTGAGTTTCCACAGTGCGGTGCACGTACCTCTGCTATAGCAATCGGCAACAAATGGTAGTTGTTGAAGGATCTAACTCCTCAACTAGACTATGAACTCAAATATTTCTGGATGGTATGAATGGAGAGAAGGAGCTTGGGGCCATCTTTAGAATATAGTAGATGCTTTATAAATGTGTATTATGTTGAAAACGATATCACATGTACTAAAAAATACCATCTAGGCAGCTGAGATTATTGAGATAAGGAGAGAGGGAGGGGCAAATAGGTGAAAATGGATTAAGAAATGAGATCCTATTGGTCTCCACATGATAAAAACAGAGGAGGGGAAAGTGTCAGGTGTGCAGGGAGCTCCGGGTCCAATAAGGGTCCCCTGCCAAGGGAACCAGGTTCCTTTCTGCTCTCTGAAACCAGCTGTAGTTGCTGGGTCTTCCTGGGGCAACAAGAAAGAGCTGTGACTACCAAGAGTACTAATATTTATTAAACATCATCCTTATGCCAAGAACTGTGCTTCGGATTTTTGTGTACATTGCTTCTGAGTTAATCCTGGCAACAGCTTCCTGGGACAAGACTATAATCCACCTTTTTTTATTTAGGAAACAGACTCAGCAAAGTCAAGTGGGTTTGCTAAAACTCACATAGCTAGTAAGAAGCTGGAGTTCTCTGTCATTAAGGGCTCACTGTAATTCTCATTACTTTGATCCTGCTTTAAAAAGATTTACATGTTTATTTATTGTACAGGGATAATAAAAAAATTTAAAATTAAGTTCCTGCCATTGAGCTGTAACCACCATTAAGTTGTATATCCTTGCAGCTTTTTTTCTGTACTAGACATATCTTTTTTTAATGTTCAAGATTTTCTTTATAGAAACTTGCTTTTTCCACCTACTAGTATGATAGATCTATATTACTACAACTTCGTTCAATGGTTTTCCCGTGTTAGGGAATGACTCCATTGAGATGTGAATCCCGTTCCATCACTTACTGGTTATATGCCTTAGCGCAAACAACATAACCCCTCTAGGCCTCAGGCTGCTCATCTCAGGCCCATCGTGTTGTGAGGATCAGACATGATCTTGTGAGCGAAGTTCCTACGTGGTGCAGTGCCCGGCACTCTCCTCTGCACCCCAGCCACAGTCACTGCGGGCCTGAGTTCCTCCCTAAGCAGTCCCAGAGCTCACTGGCCTCTTTGAGAGCTGAGAGCTAGTAACATTCTGCTGTGGCCATCAGTCCTCCACCTCAGCTCCTTGTCCTTTGTTTCCTGTAGTTACCCTACCCCTTAGACTGAGGGGGGAGGGGATCACCCCAAACCAATATGTTTTTGACTCTCAAATGGTCAGACTTATTTTCTGTTTCACACAGTCCTTGGTCTCTCTTGAGGAACTTGGAACATGCCCCTGAGCTAAACTGGAAAATATCTGAGTGCACTTCTTCGTAATTAGCCAGCGTCCCCACCATCTGGACCCTCTTACACTTCACAGGGATTCCCCTGTCCACACAGAACTAAGACTGATCCAAGAGTCCAGTTCCTACTGCCTGAACCCTACCATCTGTTCTCCAGCTCACTTTACCTGCGCCTGCCTGGCCAGGGGCCGTGCAGTGGCCTGCAGCAGTTTAGTCGCCCCTCACTCTAAATTCTGGCTTATGTGGTCCCTAATTTGCTAGTCTCTTATTTTGATAAGGGCCCAAAGTACCGAATACCCTCAAACTCTAATTTTTCCTTGAGAATCAGGGCAGCCAGGCTCCCAGTTTCTTTTTATGTTTATCTATGTGTGTACTATAGAAAACTTGGAAACTATACTTACACAAAAAGAAAAAAAGAAAAAATTTCTGTCCAAGGCTTTTTTTAAAGGGCTAAGCACACTGTTCAGTTTTTGGTGTCTGTTCCTCCAGCCAGTCTTTTCTCCACACACACATGGCATTTTCTCGAGTCTCAGATAGTGAGCAGCATCATCTCATTAATAACAGCTTTTCAGGAGGCAGGGAGAGGGCACCCACTACATGAAATATTCATATCAATTATAAGAGATAGTCTTATTTCAGAAATAGTAAGAAGTGAAAAAAAGTATAATATGTAGGAAATAGTGTATATATTACATTTTTTAAAATTTTCAAAAGTGGAATGATAATGTAACCTGCTATTTTCAGTTAACAGTGTATTATGGACATATTTCCATGCCATTGAATTGAATAATCTCCTACAATATATATTGCTTGAGGATATTCTTCTACAAAATGGAAATTTCTTTTTCTGGGTATAAAGACAATACATATTCATGTAGCAAATTCATGCAATGCAAAAAAGTATAAAGAAAAAAATAAAAGCCAGCCAAAATCCCATTACCTAGAGGGACCATTGTTAACATTTTTTGTGAATATTTTCCAAGCTAGCTCTCTATGAATGTGTATGTAAGCTATATAATTTTTATAAATGGAGTTTTACTATAAATGTTGCTTTGTAATGTGCTTTTATTTTTCATCTAGCAATAGGTCACAGTGATTGCTTGAAGTCAATAAATATAGATTTACTTCATCATTTTTAAAGAATGTATCATATTTTATTGTATGGATGGAGCATAATTTACTCACCTGTTCTCCACTGATAGACATTTAGATGATTTCCAGTTATTCACCATTATACATAACATCTTTGTATATAATTAGCTCCTTGGAATAAATCCCTGGAAGTACAGTTCCTGAGTGAGAGTATACACATTTCAAATCTGTACATGCATAGCCAAATTGCCCTCTAAAGGCTGCACTACTTTTTATACTCCCATTAGCAGTATACAGGAATTCCCCTTACCCTTGCCTAAACTAGATATTATCTTTGAAACATCTTTATCAATTAGTTTTCAACAAGGGTATCAAGACAATCCAATGAGGGAAAGAATAGTCTTTTCAATAAATGGTATGTGGAACAATTAGCTATCTGCATGCAAAGAATGAAGTTGGACCCTCTAACTCACACCATTTACAAAAATTAACTCAAAATGGGTCATAGACCTGCATGTAAGACCTAAAACTAAACGACTCAGAAGAAAACACAGGAGTGACCACAGGACACCAAAAGCACAAAAAAGGAAAATAGATAAATTGAATTTATCAAAATTAAAAATTTTGTGTTTCAAATGACTATCAAGAAAATGAAAAGACAATACATGGATTGGGAGAAAATATTTGCAAATCATATATCTGATAAGGGACTTGTGTTCAGATGTGTAAAGAACTATTGCAACTCATCAATAAAAAGACAACCCAACTAAAAATGGGCAAAGGATTTGAATAGACATTTCTCCAAAGAAGATAAACACTGGCCAACAAGCATGTGAAAAGATGCTCAACATCCTTAGTCATTAGGGAAATGCAAGCCGAAACTACAATGAGATACCACCTCGTGCCCTTGTGCATTGCTGGTGGGAATGTGAAATGGTGTAGCCACTTTGGAAAACAGTTTGGCAGTTCCTCAAAAAGTTAAATGTAGAATTACATATGAGCCAGCAATTTCACTCCTAGGTATTTACCCAAGAAAATGAAAATGGGTGTCCAAACAAACTTTGTATAGGAATATTTATAGTAACATTAGTCATAATAGCCATAAAGTGGAAAAAACTCACATGTCTGTCAACTGATGAATGAATAAACAAAATGTGGTCCATCCATGCAATGGAATATTATTTGGTCATGAAAAGGAATGAAGTACTTATACGTGCTGCAACATAAATAAATCTTAATAACATTATGCAAACTGAAAGAAACCAGATATGAAGGCCACATACTGTATGGTTCTATTTTTATGAAATGTCCAGAATAGGCAAATAGAAACAGAAAGCAGATTTGTGGTTATCACAGGTTGGTAGGGGGAATGGGGAGTGACTGCTAATGGGTAGAGAGTTTCTTTTTGGGTTGATGAAAACATTCTGAAATTAGATTGAGGTGATAGCTTGGTTGTACAATTTTGTGAATATACTGATAAACCACTTAACTATACACTTTAAAATAAATATATTGCTACCAGCAATTCCACTCAATAGTATATACCCAAAAGAATTGACATAAATCTACATAAAAACTTGTACAGGAATGTTCATGGCAGCATTATTCGTAATAGACCCAAAGTAGAAATAACCCAAATCCATCAAGAGATCAATGCATAAACAAAATGCGGTATATCCATGTGGTAGGCAGAAGAATGGTCCCCAAAAGAAACTTTGCAGATGTGATTAAGGATCTTGAGATGGGAAGATTATCCTGGATTATCCACATAGACCAATGTAATCACAAGGGTTCTGAAAAGCTGAAGAGGGAGGCAAAAGAGGAAGAAAAAGGGGAGATTTACCTACAAAAAAGGAGGCCATAGTGATGTGATGTGAGAAGGACCCAAATGCTGGCTTTGAAGATGGAGGAAGGGGGCCATAAGCCGAGGAATATGGACGGCCGCTAGAAACTGGAAAAGGGAAGGAAACAGAATCTCTACTGGAGCCTCCCAAAAGGAACACAGCTCTGCCAACACCTTGATTTTAGCCCAGTGATACGTGTTTCAGATTTCTAGCCACAGAACTGTAAGGTAATAAATTTATGTTGTTTTAAGCTACTAAATTTGTGGTAATTTTTTATAGCAGCAAATAGAAAACTAATACATCTATACAATGGGATATTATTTGGCCATAAAAAGAAATGAAGTACTTACTGATATATGCTACAAGTAGATGAACTTTAAAAATACAATGTTAATTGGAAGAAATCAGACACAAAATGCCACATTATATGATTCCACTTATATGAAATGTCCACAATAGGCAAAGCCATAGACACGATAGTGGATTAGTGATTGTCAAGGGCTGGGAGTAATAGGGACTGACTGCTCATGAGTATAGGGTTTCTTACTGGGGTAATGGAAGTACCCTGGAATTTGGTTGTGATGATCATTGTACAACTCTATGAATATTCTAAAAACCACTCAATTGTATACTTTAGAAGGATGCACTTTATGGTATGTGAATTATAACTCAATAAAACTGTAAAAATCTTTGTCAATTAGGTAAATTGACAATGATATCCCATTTGGTTATTTTAATTTGTAAACTTATATAAGTTTTTATTTATATAACAAATAGGACTGAATATTTTTTGAGATATTTTTAAGCCATTTGTATTTCTTTGTAAGTTGCCTGTTCATGTATTGTTGATATTTCAAAATTATTAATAAGTGCTCTTTATATATTAAGAATATTAATCCTTAGTTTGACATATATACACATTGAAACTATTTTTCCCAGTTTGTTGTTTGCTTTTTAAACTTTGTTTATAGAATGGAGATATATCTCCTTGTGCGTGCATATGTATATACACGCACACAAAAACACACGTTGGGGGGGATGCAGAAAAATTTTAAATTTTTATTTGGGGTCAAACCAATCTTTATGCTTATTGCTCTCTTGTCATGCTTAGAAAGGCCTTCCTTACCCCAAGATTATCAGTATTCACCTACATTTTCTTCTGGTACTTCTCATTTCATTTTTATGTTAAATCTTTCATCTAGTTGGACTTAGTATTTTAATGTATAGTTTGAGGTAAGGATCTCATTTTCTTTATTTTTAATGGTTAGCTAGTTGACCCCATACCATTTATTAAATAACCATCTTTTCCCCACCGAACATAAAATGTGACCTTTAACACACACTAAATACCTACATTTTATTAAGTCTATTTCTGAGCCTCCTTCTCTGTTCGTTTTTCTGTCTATAGCCTTACCAGTACCTCTGGGTGAGTTTAGAAAATGGAAAGCCAGTGGACAAATGGCAGAAGAGTGGAAGTTTACTCTCTGAAGAAATGGGTTCAGTGGACTCAGGGACACCAGGCCCAGATGAGGGTGGCTTTGGATGCAGAAGTTGAGACCCTACCTTTCAGAATGCACAGTGCCACCACTAGTCCTATGCTACTCCCCATAAAATCCCCCAGTCCCATTGCTTAGCTCTCTTCCCCTCAAAGAACATACTATCAGCCTAGATGTAGAATGGTATCAGAAGGATTTCTGCTTAGTCCTGACAGACTGAACTAATATGCTTATCTCCATACCCTTCCAAATCCCTGAAAGGATTTAAAGTTGAGGAAATTTGCCCACACAATAGCACAAAAATATAAAGAAATACACTAAAGGAGGCCTGAAGTGGTGGCTCATGCCTTGTAGTCCCAGCACTTTGGGAGGCTGAGGCGGGAGGATCGCTTGAGTCCAAAAGTTTGAGCTGCAGTGAGCTATGATGATGTCACTGAACTCTAGCCTGGGTAACACAGTGAGACCCTGTATCAAAAAAAAAATATATATATATA
>NW_012136969.1:751240-753456 GCF_000956105.1 Propithecus coquereli | reverse complement strand
CTCGGGAGGCTGAGGCAGTAGGATCGCTTGAGCCCAGGAGTTTGAGGTTGCTGTGAGCTAGGCTGACGCCACGGCACTCTAGCCCGGGCAACACAGTGCGACTCTGTCTCAAAAAAAAAAAACAAAAAACAAAAAACAGAACACTGGAAACTAGAAGACAGTGGAGGAATTTGACATCTTCAAATTCTGAGGAAAGTTATCTTCCTCTTAGAACTTACACAGCCAAACTATCATTCAAGAGTGCGACTAGAATGAAGACATTTTCATACATTCGAGGTCTCAGAATATCGACCCTCTGTGCCCTCTTTTTCAGGAAGCTGCTGGCGAACACACTCCCACAATGGTCGCCGTGCAGCAGGCCCCGGCAGCAATCCTGTGCAGACTAGAACAAGGACCGAGGGCTCCCACGGGGTGTCAGGGAGTAACAGTCAAGGCTGCTGCCTGTGTAACTGCACTGAAAAGGGAGAGGAGTTTCACAGCTCTTTTAGATATAGAAAATTAAGCAAACGAAAAACAAAAAGAGGTCATTCTTAACCCCAGGAAAAATTAAAAGTTGCACGAGGAAAGAAATAGAATTACAGTATGTTACATGTAGGTCTTATAATCACCTGTAAATGTTATATACAGAGCCACATTAACATGGATAACCAATACTCAAATGAGGGGGAAGTAAAAAATGCGCAGGAGTGAGGATGAAGGGAGCAAAACTCTTGTTTTTCATAGTAGGAAGTCAATAGTTAATATTAACGTTGAAATTTGTTTTAAAAAGGAGTAATATAGTCACAGTATTCATATAAAAGGAGGCAAACACAAAAACGACAGCTGAAAGAACTGAAAGCAGTCTCTGGAGAATGAGTGAGGTGGGCAGGGCTGAGGCAGGGGACTGCCATTTTTGGTAACAAACTTTGGAGTAGTCCTATTTAACATTTAAAACCCTGCCCATGTATTGCTCTGAAACAAATGAAATTTAAGTTAAAAAAGCAAGTAAGCTGGCAGAGGAGGGTCCTGACCATGGTTGCATATGCTGGGAAAAGGTGCTCTGCGTGCCCCAGAGACCTGTTCCCAGGGGGCTGACGTCCCAGCGGCAGGCGACAGCTTATGTGGGAGGGGAGTCCCAGGGCATTCCTCCCTTTTCTCAGGCCGTCCATTCATGAAATGAGGGTGGGTATGATGTGAGCTCTAAATTGGGTCACTTTTTCTTAATACAGCTGCAACGTGCACCTTAATAGAATAGAGATGCTGCCAAGATTCTGGCATTAGATTTCTGTCAGATTTTCTATGGTGTGGAGATTCTTAATTTTCCCATTTCTTCAGATGCTGTTTAGTGAAAAGTTGTGAGAAAGCAGGGGGCTACTAGGAAGCCACTGTTTTCGCCAGATATCCAGGTTCTTTCTACGACAACCTGAGCAGGTCTTATAGTATGTTACATGTAGGTCTTACCCAATTTACATTAACAGATGTTCTCTACGGGCTCCTGAGAAAGATGCTTCAAGAGGTGACTTTTTAATCTCTCTGGATGTGGACAAGGACTTATGTAGCTCTGGGAATTGTTGGCGGCCATCTCATGTCAAAGTCAGCTTTGATGACATTGGTGATCTGCTAAATCAAACCAACCCTGAAGCCTGAATTACCCTAGACTTTTAGTGTAAGCTTTTATTGTTAGGTCAGTCTTTTTGTTGTGTTTGTCAGTTACAAATGAACCTATTTTAACTGACACAATCTGCCAACGTGGAGCTACATTCCTTGGCGATATAACCTGCTGAGTAGTAGCTGCCTCCGTTTTAGATGGGTCACTTGCTTTCCAATTCACCAGTGCCCACCTGGCTTTTAGCGGTGGTAGGAGAGAGCAAAATCCTAAACGTCTAATAGCAGGAAGTCAATAGATAATGTCTAAAATGGAAAAATCAAGAAATAGCAATAGAAACACATGTTTATAAGTATGGAGGCAAACATCAGAAGTAACAGCTAAAAGAGTTGCTGGTAGTCGCCCCTAGAGAGTTCTATCAGGCTGGGTTAGGACAAAGGACTGCAACTGGATTTTGTTGTTAAGTCTTTAAGCGCTCTTTGACTTTGAACCTCTGTCTCCCCCGTTGAGGCTACATGCTCTGGGCACCCTGCACTGCTCTGTGACTCCCCCATCTCCTAGTTCCCCTGCCTTCCTGGGCTTTTCTTCTGGCTAGGGTGTTTTCAAAGTGCTAGCTGCATAATCTTTTTTT
>NW_012136969.1:728785-750905 GCF_000956105.1 Propithecus coquereli | reverse complement strand
GGCGTGAGCCACCGCGCCCGGCCAAGCTGCATAATCTTAAACTCCTTCACTCTCTCAGCTTCTTTTCCTCCTCCTAATCTCTCCCCTTAAGCTCCAGATCCCTGTTACTTCTATGAGATTACCCTAGAGCTCTCCCACCCTATCTCTGTCTTGCACCAGGAGACCCTCAAGATCCCTCCCGGCTCTAACACACTGTGAAGTCTGAAAACTATGGAAACATCTTCCTAAATGTTACTTAACAAGTCATAAAAATGAATCTCTTTCATTTACTTATTATTAGCCATTTTTTCTTTTGTCAGAAGAAACAGGCATTTATTGAGCACAAACGACATGCCACATTTGATACCAGATACTATCATATGGTTTTGCTATCACATGGTTTTGCTGTTTTAACGTCTCTTCATGACCTGAAAGTTTTTGTTTGCTCTGTTGAATCATCTGTAAAATGTATATACAGTTATAAGGATTAAATAAGTTAATATTTCTAAAGCCTCTGAGAAAGCACTTAACACATAGTTATAAATTAGCACATTATTTGGCGTGTGCATGTGTGTGCATGTGCACATGTATGTATGCGTGTGCACATGCGCTCATGAACGCTGCACTTCAGGGATAATGAGAAAACACTCTGGCTTTTACGAGTCGCCTTTAGGGGAGACAGACATTAACAAAAAGTGATGTGCTCTAACTGTGATACAATGTGACAAGGTCTTATATCAGGAATGAGTTATAAAGAAAGAATAGTACTCTAGAAACCTGGAGAGGCAGAAGGGACCCATTCCTGGGGTGTGTGGGGAGTGGAGGCCCAGGCACATTTCATGCAGGGAGTGTCATTTTAGATGGCCTTCAAAGGACAAGTAGTAGCTTCCCAGCTTGACAGAAAAGATATTTCAGGTAGAGGAACTGGCATAGGAAAAGTCAAAAGAAGTGTTTTAAAGCAGTGGTCCCCAACCTTTTTGGCACCAGGGACCAGTTTCATAGAAGACAATTTTTCCACGGACTGGGGTGGGGAGTGCAGAGCTCAGGCGGTGATGTGCAGCCTGGTTCCTAACAGGTCATGAACCAATACCAGGCCACGGCCCTGGGATTGGGGTCTGCAGTTTTAAAGGACCTAGAATGTTGGGGGAATAAGGAAAATATTTCATTACTTTAAGAATTACGGCTATTGAGAAACCTGCAAAGAGAAGAATTTCATGTGCTCACTTCAAACAACACATATACAAAGAGAACTTTCAGGATTAGAAAACCCTCGAGAAGCTTCTATTCTAGATGGAAAGAATCTCCCATGCTACAATACACGCATTTTACTTTTTGTGTGTGTGGTAAAATTCAAATAACATCTGGGCAACATAGTGAGACCCCATCACTACAAAGAAATAAAAATAAAAAAAAAATAGCCAGCCATAGTGACACATGCCTACAGTCCTAGCTACTCAGGAGGATGAGGTGGGAGGATGGCTTGAGCCCAGGAGTTCGAGGCTGCAGTGAGCTATGATTGAGCCACTGCACTCTAGCCTGGGCTACAGAGTGAGAACCTGTCTCTAAGAAAAAAAAAAAATTCACATAAGAGTCACCATTTTAAAGTACACAATTCAATGGCATTTAGTACCTTCACAACGTTGTACAAATGCCACTGCTACCTAGTTCCAGAACATTTTCATCACTACAAAAGGACATTCTGTACCCTTTAGGCAGTCACTTTCCATTCTGGCCTACCTCAGGCCCCAGCAACTACTTATCTGCTTTTCTTTTTTTTTTTTTTTAGAGACAGGTGGTGATGTGCCACCAAGCCCAGATAATTTTTTAATTTTTATTATTTTTATTAATAGAAATGGGATCTCAATATGTTTCCCAGGCAGGTCTCGAACTCCTGGCCTCAAGCAATCCTCCTGTCTCAGCCTCCCAAAGTGCTAGGATTATAGGTATGAGTCACCACACCCAGCCTGCTATTCTTCTCTAGGGATTTGCCTATTCTGGACATTTCATATAAATGTAATTATACAATATGTAGTCATTCAACAATGTGAAAAAGTAAAATAACATCTTAATATTATTATGAAAATAATCTTGACCTTCTGGCCTTGCTGAAAGAATGTCGGGATCCCCAAGAGGTGTGTAGACCAGACTTTGAAAACCACTGTTCTATGTCATCCAAGACATGCGGTTCCAGCTTTCCATTACAGCTTCTATTCCGGCACAAGGTGATTATCAAGTCCCTGTGTCCATCTCAGCCTCTCATCTCTGGAGAAGACTCTGCCAGCCATGTCTACAAAGCTGAGGTTAGTCCTACAGCAATGGGTCCACATTTCAAACTACCCAAAGGAACCAAACCAAAGGGGGACATATTTTTATTAGTAGTAAATATGAATATGTTAAAAAAAACCTCTACCACAAATTTGTTTCCTTTAAAATTCTGCCACTATCATTACATTTTTATAATCCTAATAATTCTCTTTTTACCTGTGATGAGAGCCGTCATGTATTTTTGAATATCGAGCAGCAGCCTGTGCCATAAATTGCTAACCCCTTTCTCCTCTAATGATCACAGCTTATTTTATTCTTCAAGTATTCTTCTCAGAGTAATTAACATGCTTATTATACAGCATATTCAAATGTTAATGTGCACACTGTACTGACGCTATTGTGAGACTCATTTTGCTCAGGAGCTAAAATTATGTCGCCATTCTGCTTGGTGCTAGGGGTTCTGTGCTTGAAACCTGTTTTCCACATGCAAGGAGCCAAGGTTATTTAATTAGAATGCTGAGCTAGAATGAGAAGAGTCTGACACTTAATATAGAACCTGTAAACTAAATGGGGTCAGCCGGTATAGGGCCTACACACTCTGAGTTAGCCATCCATCACTGTGGGGACAGTCAGTGTTGCAGCAGGCTGGCTTTGGGGCATGTTAGAGAGATCGTTCCTCCAGGGTTTCCACTAAACTCTGCCTGGGCAGCTTAGACCACCAGAAATCATAATTCTGAGAACTGGAAATATTTTCCTTGTACTGAGCTGAAATGTGCTCAAGTTTTCACTTGTTTGTTTTTGCTCTGCCCTCTGGAGCCCTCTGTGACTGCCCTCCAGAGACTAAGGACAATGACTCTGTCCCTGTGGTCTGCTCTTCTAAGGCTCACTTGTCCCAGGTCCTTGTATGGCAGGTTACCAGTCCCTTCTCCATTGTGGTCAGTCTCCTCAGTTTGAGTTTGTCAGTGCTCCTTTTTTTTTTTTTAAAAAAAGAGAGGCTCTCAGAACCCGTAACAATGATCTAGGTGTGGTCTAATCAGTGGGGGAGTGAGCAGGCCTATTACTCTCTCATTGGGCGCTATTCTATTGGTGCATTCCAAGAGCATCTTAATTTTCTCGTTATCCACCACTAATTCACAGTCAGCTAAAACCACCAAGTCTTCTAAATCTGCAGTCCCCGAACCCCAGGCCGTGGCCCGGTACTGGTCCGTGGCCTGTTAGGAAACAGGCTGCACATCACTGCCTGAACTCTACACCACTGTCCCCCAACCCACGACACTCCACTCCCCATCCCCCTGGCCTGGGGAAAAACTATCTTCCGTGAAATCCGTTCCTGGTGCCGAAAAGGTTGGGGACCGCTGTTCTAAATCACATATTGCTACCTAGGCAGTTAGCCATTTACAGCCAAATACAGGATCGGAACTTTGTCACCATTACGTATAATCATGTTTAATATGGCCCAGTGCTTTGGCTTGTCAAGAAACTTCTTGTTTCTTGGATCCTGAAGCCATCTTTTCCATCCACAAATGTGATCAGTCTATCAATTATTGCTATTTTTATATAAATCAGAGTTAAAAATGCCTGACAGAAAAGCCCCCAGAGGATGGAGCCCTTTACCTGCTACCAGAAACCTCGAATCAAAGCATTTGTGCCACTGGTTTCACACATACACCCCCCACCCCAAATCACACACAGCTCCACTGCAACCGCTCCATCCTCTGACCCAAGTTCTCAGGGAGGGAAAACATCAAAGAATATTCCGGGTTACTAACTGACTGGCTGAAGTAGCCAGGAAAAGAAGGGAGGGAGTGAATAAGGCCTAGTGAAAGGTAAGAAGCGGCAGGACAGGCCTCTGTGAAGCCACAGTGTCTAGGCCCACACTCCGGCACAGGTTAGGCAGGTAGCAAGGCTGCTACGTCACACACCCCGACAGTGCAGGCTCCGCTGTGGTGACGGAGAGGAAATCGATAACCAGGAAACGGAGCCACTGTTGGAAGCTGGAAGGTAGCCAATCAGTATGTCAGACTGGAGGGACTGCGCCAGGAGAGACGAGACAGGCGAGGGTCCCGAGGGGAGCAAAGCAGGGAAGGATCCTGTGAAGCGGAGTCTGGACATGCTCAGTGGACTCCGAGCTGCGCTGTCCAACGTGGCAGCCACTCGCTACATGTGGCTATTTACCTTTAAAGGAAAGTAAAATAAAATTTAAAAAACCCAGTCCCTCAGTCACGTTAGCCATATTTCAAGTGCTTCAATAACCATGTGTGACTAGTGGCTTCTGGACAACACAGAAGGTCATTTCTATCATTACAGAAAGTTCTGTTGCACAGTGCTGTTCTAGAGCCTTCCAGGTATACTTCTAGGAAAGGGCCAAGCAGATAAGATATCATTTTATGGTGGTTGTTTTTCCTTTGCTTTCCTTCAAGACGCAGCTCGAATACCAAGTCTTCCGGGAATCTGTCCCTATGCTTGGTGTGTGGTTGTATCCTACGGGCAGCAGAGCATTCTGAGTTATGCAGTCCTTATGGTAATACATGGATCTAGACAGGACTTAATATGGAAATCCTAGCACAGCTATTTGTCAATCCTTAATCTTCTTCTGCCTGGGAAGGGTTCTTCCTTGACAAAGCAACTAGTTTTGACCTATCGTCCACAAACATTACACAGGCCATCTTGGCCAGGCAGTCAAGAAGGTGAAGTCAAGATCTGATTTGCTGGATGCAAGATATCTTGTCATCTTACCTGTGGGCCCTCACTAAATTTTCAGTCTGCCTTCTTTCTATTTTAATTTCCTGTCCCAGAAGCTCTTAGAATTTTTAATAAGATCTATCAATTCTACCTTCTACATCTCTCTAGATCTGTCCCTTCCTTCAATACCCTCAGATCATTTCTCATCTTTCTTCTTTTCCACCCATCTCCCTTACTGCCACCCAAGTGCTGTAAGAGCCTTACCTGCCCATGACATGCTCCTCCCTAAAACCCTTCAGTGATCTCCATGACATCATAAAGGCCAGGCTCCTTGGACCCCACTACCTCTCCTGTTTCAGGTCTTTCCACTTCCTGATGTGTAACATACACTCCAGCGTCAATGCCTACTGTTCCCAGAACAAGATGCCTTTTTCACATCTCTGTGCCTTTGTCCTCACGGCTCCTTCCGTCTGCAGAGCGTCCCCTCCCCTTATTGCCTGGTGAATTTCTACACCCCTGTTAAGATCCAGTTTAGACCTTATCTCTTTTGAGAAACATCCCCTGAGCCTGAGCCCTCAGACAGATTTAAGTGATCCATCAGCTGTGCCCAGACATTGCAGGCTTTGGTCATATCCTATCCTGAGTATGACACTCGTGAGTCTGTTTCTCCCACTAAACTGTGAGGTCTCAAGGGCAGGCAGCACATCTGACTCATCTCTTATCCCCAGTGGCTGGCACAGGACCTGACTCATAATAAACACTTACTAAATGTCCAGTAGAATGAACAACAGTCTGTGCCATTATGAGGTTCTACTGTGACTGAGAACGAAGAGTCTGAAAATCCTCTGTGTGGCTCGTTGTTGCCGTGCTCCGTGGGGTTCACCCACGTTGATTGAGGCCTAGGGACAAGTAGCCTGGTGGTTGAGGATGTGGGGAAAAGTGAGAGGCCTGCAGCTGTTCCCATTGAAAGCCTCACTGTCTGCTGGCTGCTACCCTGGCAGACGATGTGGCTGCACAAGCCCATTCCTTGTTTTTCATGAAAAAAACACAGGACTCCTTGAAGAATACTCTTATAGGGACCCATATGTGGCCAACTCTATGGGGGAGAATTATGGGCAAGGGGAGAAACCTCTTAGTAGAAAGGAGAGGATGAAACATTGCTGCTCTTACATAGCAAGTGGTATGTCCCTGGCTATGGAATGCAAGAGCCAATAACACTTGTATACAGTATTTTTAAATGTGCACCATACCTTAGCGGTTAGCAAGACATTTCTACTAATAGCATCTTCTTTAGCCCATTGTCTACCCTGAGAGGCAGGCAAGGCAGCGCTGGGGTTATTTATAGATAGGAAACTAATATCCAGAGAGGTAAAGTGACTTGCCTAAGGTCACACACATTGTAAGCAAAGGCTCATAAAAGCGAAGTCACTTTCCCAGCATCATGAAGTAACAATCAGAGCTATAATGTATGGGGGTTATTTTTAAAATCTTTGCTGGGGTTTCTTGTTAATAAAATGCTTAAAATCAGAAACAGTTTTTAGTAAATTGAGTCTGTAGAGGACTTTTAGGCATCTCTTGGGAAATTTGACTAGATGACATTAAAGATTTCTTCCAGCTATGAAATTCTATGAAATTTAGTGTTTACTGTTTCCCAGGTTCATGTAACTCCAGAAATAATCAGCTTTCAAGTAATTTCCAAAACAAATAGCTCTCCGGCCCAGCTCAGCATCCCTGTCTGGCTTACCAAAGAGTCTCAAGCCTGTTATTTACTTATTCTATCATGTACTCATCAACCTATTCTTTCTACTCCTTCTATCCCCTAGAACATGGCAATCCTATTACTTGACCAATCATTCATTTCCTCTATCAGAGAAAACCAGGATTTAAAGCTAGAAGAGTAATTTCTATATAAGACTAGAAAGCAGAACTGTCATCAGGCATTATTGAGACCGTAATTTAATTTCCATTAAAGGGGAATTATGTTGACTGGATTCATGAAGGTTCAGTCTATTCCTTTCTTCTCAGAGAGATGAGTAAATACATTTGATTACCATATTTGGTAGTGGGATATGAAGGGAGTTTTTGGTAGGTCAGTGTAGGTGCATGATTTTCTGGAAAGCACAGTCGGCCTTGGTTGGACGGACAAGTTCTGTCTTACAGGATTCTCCTCAGCCTCCCTGCGTGAGAACAAAGTACTGTACATCCATGTGAATCAGGTAAAAATGGAAGTTAACAGCAGCACAGAGGAAACAGATACCCCACTATCTCTTGATTCAAGAGGCCAGGCTCTGACCACTGCACCACATACTTGTTGGGGCAATAATTGCTCCTATTAGTTAGTGTTTCCTGAGAAGTTAAAAAGTAGGATATCATTAAAATGATTTCATTTTCATTAAGAAGTCCAAGGCCCTTCAGATAGAATAATTATAGGTAATTCTCGGTGTTGCTAGCAGCCTTTCAGGATGACTATTCTGTCTGGGGTTATTTTAATTTCTCTCTTGATTATCAAGAACATTGTGACATTTAAAGAAGAATAAGATGTGCTTCTTGCTGATGGAGGGACCCTCATTACAAAGTTCTGGGCCAGGTCTGCCACCTTCTCTACTTCCGGCAGGGCAGCAGAGCTTGCTGTGTGACTCCCACACAGGTGGCCACCAAGGCTGAGCAAGGCTGGCTGCTTTAGAATGAGATGAGTGCACCATCCATAAAGGGTGACAATATAGAACATAAAGAAGCACAGAGGAGGTCTTCATCCTCACATTGAATTTGCCCAGGATATATGCTGATAAAATCAGATCAGATCATATCGTGAACTCTGTTAGAGATACTCCCAGATGCTTAGGAGAATGCCAGGCAAGAAAGACCTGGCAATACATTTCCTGTCTGCTAAAGTAACTCCTTCTTTTCCCTTCTCAACTTGGCTAAAAATATAACCGAAGTGTCACTAAATAATAACAAAATACAAAAAAGCCTAGCATTTGTTGAGCAGATTGTGACCGAATATCAATTAGCTAAGTGTGTGGTATGCAGACGTCCCCAGAGCTAGCTCACCCAGAGGAGGACTTGGAGGGAGGGGGAACAGATGGTGTCAGGGAATGAGGGAGCAAGGCAGGCTGCCTCCAAGGGGAAGCGCTGGAGCCAGTGCTCATGACCTAGTTGACAGGTCAGAATGGTGCAATTACTATTTATGTCCATCGAGTGGCAGTAGTTCTGGCCAGAGGCACCTGTACTGCAATTGGTCGAGGCAACAACTATTTGCTGAATGTATACCATGTACCAGGCCCTCTGGCAGACACCAGGAGCTGAGCCATTTGGAAGGTTGCAATTTGCCAGCAGCGGTCCCTTTTGGGCAGGGACTGATCTAGACTGTAAACTCTAAACTGCAAGTCAGGGGATAGAATTCCAAACAAATGGGGCTACATCTAATGCTATTCTATGCCAGGAAAGCTGCAACTCTGAGAGGGGAAGAATTAGCTAAAATAGGAGAGGCTAGTATTCAACTACAGACCTTGTGGTGAGTAGCTGATATGAATAACAGTGGGTCCCAGCCAGGGAGTAAGTTGGGTCTTATGCTCTGTCCCTTCTGAATATAAACCAGCCACTGCAAAGGGCAGTTTGGTTTTAGTATACATTTGGACATGATCTAGAAGTTTTGTGAAAGGAAAGGAATTACATAGGCCAGCATTTCCTAAGATGTGGTATGCATACATACCATTTGGAGCAGTGCAGACAATTTTAGATGAAACAGTATTGATTTTAATGTGTCTTATAAGAAATATAACTTATTATATCGTAAACCTGTGATTTCACAGGTGATATTGTTGGTTTCCCATTTATAATGGTGATAGAAATTTTTCTTTTTAACTACTTTAGTACAAATGAGTTTATTTGAAGAAAAATATTAAGTAAATAATACTGCAGGAGAATGTTAATACAAGAACATGGCAAAAAGCACAAAGGTGGAGTGTAAACAATTGGAAAGTTTGGGAACTACTTCATTAACCCAGGAGATGAGGTGGACTGACTTACAGACAAATGAGTTTGGAATGCCACACAGGGGAAGGAAATACAGTAGAACTGTCAGAGAATCTGGATTCCAGTTCCAACTGCCACCAAACCTGTGTGACACTGGCTTCTCTCTGGGTCTCCATTTCCTTAGCTATCAAATAACTCTGATGCCTGTTTAGCTTTATTATTTGGTGGTTCTATTTTACCTTTTACTATTGAGATTATGAGCAATCACGGTAACAGCCAGCGCATTAAGGTCCACTTTGTGGCAGGCACTGTGATGGATGTGCTCCGTAAGTCATCAATCTTAATTCTCATAACAGCCTTAAAGGGTAGGTATTATAATGCCCATTCTATGTATGAGAGAGTTGGGGCTGGAAGATGTTAGGAAACTTATCCAAGGTCACACAGGGCTTGATTTGAATTAACTTAGATCTGACTCCAGAGCCTGTGTTTTTTCCCTGAGCCTTGCTGTGTCCTAGTAGTTAATTCCTATTCACCCTTTAAAACTAAGCTCAAGAACATCTCTTTCAGGAAGGCTTCTTTGGCTGCATCCGTCCATCTTTTTAGATGTCTCTCCTCTGTGTTCCCGTACTTTTCTGTGTATGTCTTGATTTGCCTTTGTAGCCCCTGCATAATTCTGGGCACAGAGTAGGTAGTCAACAGATGACGGCAGAATGAGGGAGGGCACGAAGGAAAGGGAGAAAGGGAAGAAAGGAGAGGGAAGGAATTACAAAAGAAAATATATTGCTACCTTATTTTATTAAATATTAAAGAAGTAGAATTGAGCGAAAGGAGAGGAAGGTGATTAAGCACATGGCCGCTAGATCCAAACTACCCAATTTGCCACTTACTAGGGATGTGACTTAGGGCACAGGTTCAAGGCCTGTGCTTCAGTTGCTTGTTCTATAAAATAGGGATAGCAGTGATAACTACCGTAAAGGATGTTGTAAAGACTAAATGAGTTATTATATGTAAAGTGCTTAGAACAGTGCCTGGGATATGGTAAGCAAGTACTTAATAAATATTGGCTATTATTATTATTGTTTTTGTGACATAAAAATGAAAAAACACTATTATAAAGTGAAAAAAGTATGTAACACTATTATATACATATAGAACTTCTTAATTTTCCTAATTCTACTTGTTGACTGATGCCAGAATCATTCCAAGACAGTTATGAATAAAGACAATTATAGCCAAAGGATGAACAACGCGATATCCTCATCTTTCCAATCCCATGGTAGCAGCATTAAGCGTTCCATCTCTACTCTCAGAACATTTAGAAATATTCATGGTAAAATAATCATACTGTATTATATTCTAAGTGCGGATTTAATTGTTGTCTCTCACCCTCAATTAGACTGTGAGTTCCTTGAAGGAAAGGACTCCTGTTTGGTTTCTCTGTCTCCAACTCTTAGCAAAGGGTTTGGAAAGAAATAAATTCCCCATTAATGTTTGCTGAATAAATGCAATAGAAAAGACGTGTATATATGAACAATAAAATAAAAAATATTATGTGATATTTACCATAAAATATGCTCAAATCAAGTGTGATTATAGCTCAGAAAGGAGACAGCACATCTAGGCAGGAAAAGGCAGTAGAACAGAATGGTTAAATCTTTGAACTTTAGAGTCAGGTAGACTTGGTTTTAAGCCCTAACTCTGCCACTTAGGAGCTTACGTGACCTAGGGATATAACCTAACCTCTTTAAACAATAAGTTTCCTTATTAGTAAAGTGTGAATAATATTAATCAGAAGAATTAAATGAGATAATGCATGTAAAATGTCAGCTGGCCATTATGAGTTTGCAGAGTGGTTAATATCTCATCATGTTGCCATCATCATCATCATCATCATCATCAAAGGCTTTGTGATGCTGGCACTCAATATCTGGATGCACAAACACAGAGCAGAGCACTGAACACCCAGATGTTATGAAGAAAGGTACTGCGGGTGTTAGAAAGAGTCAAGGCAACACAGGGAGGGCACGTGGCACTATTTAATTGGAACCTTGGATAGTTTCAGCAAAGTAATGGGAGAGAACGTTGGGAAATTGGCCTTAAATGCCAGACTGTGAAATTTAGTCTTTATTCTGCAGACAGCACTGAGACTTTACAGGATCTTAAACAGGCGAGTGACTAGTTCAGAGCCAGCTGTAGGGGGAACGCTCTGGCCATTTGTGTAGGATGGACTGGGGGGGCAGAGGGGCAATGGAAGCAGATTGGCCACTTAGGAAGCTTTTCCAATGACAAGCTGAGACCCCCTCTGGGATGGGGGTGTGGAAAAGGAAAAGAGGGGATGGGATGAGCACGTGGGAAACTCTGGGAAGAATGAACTGGCAGAGCCGCATCCAGCTGGATGCGAGAGACAAAGTGAAGAGGCAGAATCAGCGATAATTCTGAAGGTTCAGAACTGCACGGCTAGGAGCGTGGTACTGCTGTCCTAGCAGAAATAAAGCACAGGGGAGCCTAGTTTTAGGGGAAGATAAATTTGCTTTTAGTCATGCTAAGTTTGAGGTGCAGTGGGATATCCAGGTAATAAATGATAACCCAGAAACACATGAAAATGTGATCTTAGAACTTGGACGTATTTATTTAGAAGATATCTGCATAGAGGTAGTATCTAAAAGTACACACTTGGATCAGCTGTCTTAGGGTGAGCGTATAAAGTCAAAAGGATCAGGGACTCTCGGAAAATACTTCCCAGATCTAGGGGAGGGAAAGAGAAGCCTGAGAACAAGGATGAGGAGGTGGGAGAGAAAGGGGAAGAACACACCATCACAGAAGCCAAGAGCAAAGCGAGTTTTAAGGAGGATAGAAGTGTCTGGGGGGAATCCTGAACTGCAGAGAGGTCACAAAGAAAGGACTGAGAAGGGACCACTGGGTTTGGTTGTTAGGAACCATTGATGACTTATCAGAGAATAATATGGGAAACAAAAAACTAGACTGCAGATACAAAGGAAGGAGCGGTGTCGGGGGGAAAGGAGGTATTGAGAATACATTATTGGTTCCAGAAGTTCAGGAATGAAAGGACAGAGGTATGTGGTGATGCCAGGTGGGAGCGGAATTGTTCTTCCCCAGATAAATGACCACTCACCAATGTTTATGCAGAGATACTTATTTATCTATATTTTAAGAGAAGGCAAAATTGGTTGGAGGAGGCTAGAAGAGGGACTTCGAAACAAACTAAATTGAAAGTCAGGCTAGAGCTATCCTAAAGTTATAGGATATGTTATCTGTATGTGTACAGCAGCGTCTGTTTGAGCAGACAGAACTCATTTATCATGCATCAACAGACTGAGAGAGGGAAACAAGAAACTTTCCTTCCTCACTTAGGAAAACAAAGTGTGACCCATTCTTTGAAAAGTGTCCAAAAGCTTTGAAAAAGTCTTTCAGCAAGGAAGGAGTGCTAAGACAAATAAGTGTACAATGTCTTCCCTTCCTTGACTTTTCCACTAAAATGTATTTTAGGAAAATGTCCAGGTGCCTTATTAGAATACTCTGGTAATACTGTTAATACTGCCCAAGTGTATGGGACTTACCTCTGCACAGTGCTTTTCATTTTATAAAAAGCTCTCATGGTCTTTTTTATGCTCACAGAACTCCTGTGAGGTTATTTCTTTTCTCTATTTTACAAGGGAAGAAACTGAGGATCAGAAAGAATTAAGTGATTTTCCCCAGATTATCCAGCCAGCAAATGGCAGAGCCCTGTACCCCTTGCTGTTTCAGTACCCGCTTTCAAATACCACTCACGTGGTCTTCACCGTGCACTCTCGCTGCAGTACGACAAACCAAAGTGGAGCAGGACTCTCACTTCCCTGGTACGCGAGGCTCTATAATTCTATCAAGATAGCCTAGAATGACATTAGCTTTGGGGCATTTTGGAGCATGGCCTGAGCTGTCTTTCCTGTGCTCCCTTTTCACCTCCATCATAAAAGGTCCTAATGCAGAAGTTCTTAGCAGTGTGTTCCCTTCCCTCCTACGTTCGCCTGCTTCAATCAGGCCTCTGAAAGGCATGGACAAGGCCTGCTCCAGATGGCTGGAGGCAGGAAAGCACTCTCTGCCTTAATACCTACTTTGCTGTAGTAGTAGGAAGAGTGTCTTGGAGGCTGACGGCCCAGATTCCAGGCTCAAACTACCAGTCTAGCTTTGTGGTCTTAGTTATGTCACTCAATACATTGAGCACCAGTTTCTTGATCTGGAAAATGAGAATAATAATATCTACTTTATAAGTCTGCTACAAGGATCCAGTGAAGCACTTGTGAAAGTAGGGCCCTGTGCTGAGTTTAATTTTCTACTGTAGTTGTCCTGAAATTCTTAATAATTCTTAATAATTTTTTCATTTTGCACTGGGCCCCAGCAAATTATATATCTGATTTTGCCTATATTCCCTTGGCCAAATCACTTAACCTCTCTGGACCCCAGGGTCTATAATTAATTGATTTGAATTGTTAGGAAATCAATTGTTAGGACAATTCTCAACCCTTCCTCTACTTTGCCTTTAGCAAAATTTGACACAGTTGATCAGTCCCTCCTCCTTGAAACATTTTTTTCCCCCGGCTTTCAGGACACTGTACTTTGCTGGTTTTCCTCTGCCTCCCAGGCTGCTCCTTCACTGTTTTATCCCTAGTCTGCTAACACATCCAGAACTAAACCCCTGATCATCTCCTCCAAGCCTGCTCCTCCCGGTCTTCCTCATCTGTTAATGCCAACTCCCTCCGTCCAGTTGCTCATACCAAACCTTTATCTTTGCTTCATCTTGCACCCCATATACAACCCCATATACAATTTAATCCAGAATCTGACCACCACTTCACCACCTCCATCATCCAAGCCTTGATCATCTCTCACCTGGATCGTTACAATATCCTTCTGATTATTCTCTTTGCGTCCACCTCCTCCCCTGTCTCACATGGTAGCCAGAATAACTCCTTTTTTTTTGTTTTTTTGAGACAGGGTCTTGCTCTGTTGCCGGTACTAGAGTGCAGTGGCGTCATCATAGCTCACTGCAACCTCCAACTCCTGGGCTCAAGGGATCCTTCATCCTCAGCCTCACAAGTAGCTGGGACTACAGGCATGCACCACCATGCCCAGCTAATTTTTTAAATTTTTTGTAGAAACAGGGTCTCGCTATGTTGCCCAGGCTGGTCTCAAACTCCTTGGCTCAAGCAATCCTCCCGCCTCAGCCTCCCAAAGTGCTAGGATTGCAGGCATTAGCCACCACGCCTGGCCTTCAGATTAACTCCTTAAACACATAAGTCAGATCGCATCACTCCTTTGTCCAAAACCATGCCATGACTACCCATCTCACTCAGAGCAGAAATCCTGCAAGGGGCAATAGGCTACCTCTCTGAACCCACCTCCTTGCCACACCCCCTCCTCAGGCCATTTGCTGGTGCCCCTCTGCCTGGAATGCCCTTCCACGTGCCAGCATGGGTCATCTAACCCCTCACCTCCTTTGGTTCTGCCCACCTGTCACCCTATCAGTCAAGCCTTCCCTGACCACACTATTTATAATAGCAGCCACCATCAATCTCACCCTCACTCCTCATCCTATTATTTCTGGCTCAGTTTTCTCCAAAGCAGTTATCACCGTCTGACACATTATATATTTTGTTGCTTACTGTTTATCTCTCCCCATTAAAATGTAGGCTTCCTAAAGGCAGGGACTTTGGCCTTTAACTACTGTATGTCCAGCACATAGGGCAGGGCTGGACACAGAATGAATGACAGTGGAAAGAGCTCTGGCACAGATGAAGGTATCACTAAGTTGTAGCAGCATCAACCCCTCTGAGCGTGTAAAGTCCCTTCCCAGGCTGCATGGCCATGCATCTGGCCCTGCATGCAGGGAGCGATGGCCATTATGGGGACTCCTGTGGGCCAGGCCTCCCGGTATATCACACTGTGGGGACAGAAAGGTGAACCAGGAGCCATAACTGCCCTTTAAGAGTTTGTGGCCTAGAGGGAGGTTTTGTGTATATATGAAAATAACTCTAGAACAAGGCAGCATTTGTTAAAAAATAGCTGGCCTTAAAGCCTAAAGTCTCACATTCTGGTAACTAGAGTTTTCTACAGAGAAAAGCCATGAACTATGGCCTGTAAACTTACTGTGTGGCTATTTCTGTCTAAAATTCCTGCTCTGGCCTGTTTATCACGCCAGAGACACCTTGCCTGACTTCCAATCTAGTTTGCTCCAAGTGTCTCCACTGGCCCCCTCCACCCAATATTACCCTCAATTTACTGTTATCTTGAGATCCGCCCTCTTAAAGTCCTTCCACACTCTGCTTCTAGACACAGAGAACATGGGGCAAGGCGGAATCAACTTAGGAAGGTTGTCACAGGATATAAAGAATCTAAATATTATTTCCTTACAATAAAGGTATATATCTCTCACCTCGTGAGCCTACAGTACACAGATGTCAGGGACTATGCCGTCCATCTCTGTAGCCCGACAGCCTTGCTCTATGTGGCACAGAGTGTGCAGTCAGTAACATTTGCTGAATTGTTGAACTGAAGTTGTAAGCTCTGAGTAAGGATAAGTCTATTGAAGAAGTACCTCTGCGTCCTCTGAAGGTGTCCCAGAAGGATTCTATAGGGTTATTTTATTAAACTATCATAATGTAAGAAATGATCTAACTAGTAAGAATCAAAACGTACCAAATAAAAGGACCAATATTTAAAATGCCAGTTTAAGTTATAAAACATTATTATTTTATCATTGTTAAATTTACTCTAATTTGAGTTCTTTAAACCCCATATCTGAAAATATAAAGTTTCAAGAGATAAACTATAAAGAATACCTGCCATTCCATACAGGATTCCTTTGATAACCCTGAGGTTATCTGAATTTTTAGATGTAGAGATTTACTTAGGAGAAAGACTGGGGAACTGAGAAAGACAAAGCTAAGCTTTAAGAACTGGTAATTAAAAACCAGGTTCAATTTTAGTGGCAGGTTCTTGGGTGTTTTATCAGTCTCAGTACTTTTCAGTGTGTTTGAAAACTGTTTCTCTCATATGTTCACACCATACATACATTTTCATACCCAGGCAAAGTCAAGCATAAAAAAAGGTGACCCATCTCATAATCTGTAAAAGGTGCTGCTGGCAATAAGTATATAAAATAGGGAGAGGGACTAATGGTTTCGGGCTCTTCCAGTTCTAACGCCTTAAGACTCCATGGAAGTACGGGGCTCCTATTCACGTTATATCGGTTTTTATAAAGGATTCCCTTCAGATTTTGTTTCTTTAGTGCGTGTAAACTATGATTTGGTTTACCAAAACTCTGGTTCCTACATTTTAATTATTAATAAAAGCAGCTAACGTTTATTAAGCAAGTTCAATGTGCTAGGCACATATAAAAGGCCTTATATGGATGATCTGACTTAATCATCCCAGTCTCCTTATGAAGTAGATACCAAGATTGTCTCCATGTTATAGAGAGGTAAACTGGCTCCAAGGCAATTTAACTTGCCTAAGGTCACTGAATTAGGGAATGGTCACATTGCAATTCAAACTCTTCAATTCAATCTGACTGGAGAGGCTGGGCGTGGTGGCTCACACCTGTAATCCTAGCACTCTGGGAAGCTGAGGCAGGAGGATCGTCAGGAGTTCGAGACCAGCTCTGAGCAAGAGCGAGACCCCGTCTCTACTAAAAAATAGAAAGAAATTAGCCGGATAACTAAAAATATATAGAAAAAATTAGCTGGGCATGGTGGCGCATGCCTGCAGTCCCAGCTACTTGGGAGGCTGAGGCAGGAGGATCGCTTGAGCCTGGGAGTTTGAGGTTGCTGTGAGCTAGGCTGTTGCCACGGCACTCTACCCCAGGCAACAGAGTGAAAGTCTGTCTCGAAAAAAACAAAACAAAACAACAATCTTGACTGGAGAACACATATGTTAATCCTGTGTCTCCCAGACTGGCTCCCTGTATCCAGGGTGCTCAGTGTTTCTTCCTTAGTTGAACCATGGTCCTGTGTGCCTCCTTGGGGTGACTGATTGGAGAGAGAACGGTTCCTTTGATTTCAGCTTAATTTCTGGGACATAATGTCATGAAATTTTCATTAAGAAATGCCTTTTGACCTTCCCCTGGAAGAGTAACAATGGATTTCACTAGGTATCTCTTGTCACTTGTGAATAACTAGGTGAGCAAAAAGGGTGCAAATTTACTTTGAATTTCTAATTTGACTCTTAATGTCTATTACCTAACAGCATAAACAGAAAGACTTTACATTATTTTGCAACAGATTAAGGTGAAAAAAAAAAGCCACATACAGGAAAACAATGTAAGATTAATTTCACATATATATAGCACACTTCCTAATTTCCACATCCATTATTTTCACTTTCACAAGAACTGTGTGAAATAGGCAAGACAGGAATTATTTACCCATTTTGCAACTGAGGAAAGAGAGTCACAGAAAAGGAAGGTGACTTGCCTTGGGCCACTGAGCTGGTTGGAGCCTAGACACAGTGTTCTTTCTACACTAGTGTTCTTTCTACACATCTCCTTTGGAAAAAAGAAACATTGGATCCACATATTTCCTGGCAGATAGACCCAGATGACTGCTGAACCGGAGGCTGTGCCCTGCCGGGCTGTGGCCGGGGGTGCTCCCTGTATAAATTAGCAACCTATGCTAGAGGTTGCTAGCACTAGCCATTTCCCCTACTCACACCTGTGCAGCGTGATAAAGAAAATAGAATTAGCCTGCAGTAGTGGTCCAACCAGATAAAACTTTTAGGCGGGAAGTCAAGCAACAGGCAAACTTGCGTGTGTGTATATGTGTGTGTTTTTTTAAGTGTTGGTTGTTTTCGATATTTTAAAAAAGCCTTTTGGCTGCTTGTGGAAGTCAGACCAAGTAGCAGGAAGGCATTGCAGCAAGATGGATTTGGGAAAGGACAGATCTCATCTGAAGCACCATCAGACATCTGATCTTCATCAAGAAGAGAACCATACTCCAGGTAATGAAGGAGACCTTAAGAGGTGGTGGCTGTTGGGAAGAGTTGGGGCTATGATTATTTGCCTCTTCTTTAAGAATCTGGCCAAAAAATAAAACAGTATAGTTGAGTACGTTCATATAACTTTAGGTGGGAAGAACTAGGGCTGTATAACTACCTGAGGTGCCTTTTAGTGCTAAGATTCTAATAAGCCAGAGAAACATAAGGTAATAATAAATAAATTGTTAATAAGAAATATACTTAAATGAAAGATAATGAAAATACCCAATACTGGATGGTTGTGGTAAAACAAGTATACCCATGCACATCTATGGTAGTGTAAATTTGGTATAACTTTTGGAAAAAGGTCTGGCCATATGTAGCAAGAACTATAATACTGCTTATTCTTTGACTCACTAATCTCAGTCCTTGGATCTGGCTAAAGCAGCATTCTCAAAGTATTTTGCAGAATCCTGGGCCTTGAGATACACTAAGACAGTGTTTTAAAACTCTCTTGTTCCATGTAACTCATTGGCATTCTGATGAACCCCTTCTCAGAATAAAGAATTTTAAATATATAAAATTAAATACATAGGACTACAAAGTAAACAGATACAATTATCAACCTTAAAAATAGTGATATAGTAATATATGTGCTTATTTGTAGATGTGTTAAACAACAAGACCCAGTGCTGGGTCTAATAATCATTGTATCAAATCAAATAAATCATAACCAAGAAATGACACTTTAAGGTATCTGCAATGACTGTAATCGATAAAAAAAAATCCGTGATTTTTTTTTGGTGACAAAGTCACACACTGCTTAAACTACTATGGTTTGATACCTACATTCATAATTGAAGGAAATGGTAATTTTAATTAGAGATTGGTAAAAATAAAGATATAATTCTTTTCACCAGCAAGATCCCGTGTCATAAGGACAAAAGGTACAGTGGTCCACGGGGAATGCTCTATCTTTTGGAGGTCCCAGTGCAGATTTGCATCATGCACAGGCTCTAAGAGGTGCTACATCAAAGACCCATTAACTTTTCTCAAATTTGAATGGCAGTAGAACCTTTTTTGATAATATCCTTAATTTTCCAAAGAACATGAAAAAATACGATCCTAAGGAAAAAAATTCAAAAGAAAAAAAGCTATATGCAATGAATATGTTTATAATAAATTGATATACAAAGGAAAAAGTAACTGGCAACAACCTAAATGCTCAATACAGGTAGAATGACTGGGCAAATGAGAATACATCAACTAGATTAAGTATCATACCATCATTAAAATTATAATTATGAAAACTGTCTCACGGAAAATAGTTCTGATATAATGTTAGGTTAAAAAAAGATAAAATTGTGGTACCCTATATTACAACTTTGTGTAATATAGGGACTCTATGGAAATGAGGAATAAAATGAAAACAGGTTAACATGTTAAAGATTATAGAACATGGCTGACTTTTTCCATTATCTGTACAACATGTAAAAAATATTTTAAAGGAATTAATAGGTTGGTAGCACACTTATGTGTAAATAAATACTATGGACCTTCTCATTCAAAAATGTTTACTGAACGTCTGCCACCAGGCCTCCTCTAGACATACAAGGATTATAAGAATGGGTAAGATACCGTCCTTGTCCTCAAAAAGCTAGGAGAAAAACCTAGCACAGGGATTCTGCCACTTGGCTGTAGGATCCTTTTACTGATAAATGGCATAGTTCATCCCTTTCTCTAATAACTTTCATTTTGATCCTACAGAAGTCATTGGAAGTTGGAATTTGCGAAACAGAGAACAACTCAGAAAAAGAAAAGCCGAATCACAAGAAAATCAAACTTCACAATGGCTCTTTGGGTATGGTATCATCACAAGGGAAAAGGAACTAATATTTATTGAGCATATGTTACATGTCAAGTGGGGCTGTGCACTTTTACACACTGTATTTTATCTTTCCAACAATTCTGTAAATTGGGCATCATTAGCCCTATTCTACCAAAAAAAAAAAAAGGAAACTAAATCTCCAATGGGTTAAATCTGTTGCCTAAAATCACATAGCTATTAAGTGGTAGGAACAGAATTTTATCCCTGGTCTCTTTTAATTAAAGCAGCAGGCCACTGAATTATATTGTAGAGAAGCCAGGCATTGAGCTACTATGGTAATATAAACATTACAAACATCTTGTTGTTGGGAGTGGGAAACATCACTGAGAAAGCTCCAAGATTGTTCTCGGAGCTTCCTGTTAGTAAAATTCTTATTGAATGGGTGTGATTAACTCTCCATGAAGTAACCCAAAATGTCTGTAAATGAGTGACAGAGTTTGGGGATTTCTGAGTCTCCAAAGTCACCTGCATGTAAACTCAGGGAGGGAGTATGAACATGATTATACATTAGGCAGCATCAAATTACACCCATCTAGAATATGACTGCGACAGCTGGGGACTTGCTTGTTTGGAAAAGGGAGCCCAAAGAGCCAAAAGCACAGCATCCTCCTAAGCCCAAGTTTCTCAGTCCACTGTGGACGCCACAGGACAATTGTTTGTTTTGGGAGGCTGTCTTGCGCATTGTTGTTGCTTTGTAGCATTTTCTGGCCTCTAGATGCCAATAGCACCTCCTTCCCCAGGTGTGACAACCAAAACGTCTTCGGACATTGCCAAATGTCTTCTGGAATAGGGTGGGGGTAAGGTGGGCAAAATCACCCCCAGTGATTTACGCAAAGCACTCTTCTTAAGAAAGGGCATTTCCCAGTCCTCCAACTCCCACTACGGACTGAATACTGTCTGTTCTGCTACAACAGATGTTTCTAGAACACCAATTAGCTCACATATGATTGGTAAATAGGAGAATGATGTTGGTATAAATGTGGGAGTTGTGTGGTTCATGATTTTTCCTAGTTAAAAAAGGCCAGAATAGGGGGAATAGAATTTAAACCTATAAAGAAAAAGCCTCGGCTTGGCTGCTGTAGAGGCAGGACCCTTTCCAGCCCGTATCCAGGGTTCCCTCCCCAGAGAGGCACAACACCAGCCTGGCAGAGCTCTCTACCACTGCCTCCTGTGCTCAACTTCAAGGCAGCCCTGCTGGCTCGGAGCTCAGGTCTCAGTGTTTCATCTGAGAACCTGCAGTTACACTGTTGCTTTTTTGCATTTTTACTATCCCCTGAGGCAGCCTCTAGCCAGTGCAAGCTGCCTGTCTGTACCATCCAAGTTGTCTCCCCCGGTATCAATTATTGTTTTGCTAGTGTTAAAAGGATGCATAGATTTTGAATTGTTTGTCTCAAGCCTATTCTCCCCTCTCCCCTCCCTGCCCGTAACCACTGTTACTATTTCATGCATGATTTTGCAGAAAGTGAGGTTTTTTCAGGAATACATACATCATTTTATAGCAGAAACTTCTGTATTTGGGTCCTGTGGCGGGTGACTGTTGAAGATTATCCAATTAGTCCCCTGAATTCCATACCCGCTAAGCAACCTTTACTTGGCTTCCCAAGTACTTACCTACAGAGAGAGTACATTTGTTTGCCAGCCCAGGTATTCTCTACTGTGAGACTCGTATTTCTCACTGTTAATTTAAAAACTGGTCTTTAGGTTTATACATCAGTCTCTTTAAGCCTGGTTAAGGAGCTGATAAATGGAGCTAGTCTCAGTGTGCTAACAGAATTGGTTTTCCAGCTTGCTGGGCCAAGGGGACAAGGCTGAGAATTCACTGAAGTAATTGACACCTCGGCGAGTCTCTTGGCAGCTGGCTGGACTTGCTCTGGTGACACAGCTCTATACATCTGAGGGCCATGTTCTCTTTTCTCACTGAAACACACTGCGCATGGTGAAACCTTAGTAGTTTCAGAGAGAAGCAACAGAATGTATGGTGATGGGCCCAGCTGTTAAAGCCAGAATGACTAAATTTGAAGCCTGTCTGTCCTACTTCCTAGGCATTGACCTTGGGCAAGTTACTCAACTTCTCTGTGCCTCAGTTTTGTCATCTGCAAAATGGAGATAAGAGTATCTACCTCATAGGTTTATGGGAAGATTATATGAGATGACAGAATAAATAAATTACTTAAAACAGTGCTCGACATTTAGGAAGCACTATAAGTGTTTCCTATATTAATAACTAGCATACTAATTTGTATTTGAATAATTCATTCATGTAAGTTATTATATGTAATTCTTATAACCAACACATGAAGTTGGGAAGATATTATTTACCCTATTTTACCAATAGGGAAACCAAGGTACAGAGAGTTTAAATGA
>NW_012136969.1:724241-726637 GCF_000956105.1 Propithecus coquereli | reverse complement strand
GCTCCTAAAATGTGCCAAGAAACAGCTGTACCCAAAGCTCTTCCTTGTACAACCTCTGATGACACAGTTGACCTGGAGGGATGCTCTCCTGAAGCATACCCCAAACCAGATGTGCCTACAACTCTTGACATGTACCAAAAACCAGATGAACCGGAGCAATACAGTGCTGAATCAGATCAAAAAATAGCTGAGAATGAAGGTTTCTTTCCTAAAACACAAGAAATAGCTGTGCTCAAAGATCTTTCTACAAATACATACCTAGAAACAGTTGAATCTGAACACTCATCTCATAAAACATATAAAGAAATTACTGTGCCTAAAGCCCCCTGTCATAAAACAATCCAAGAAACACCTCAGCCTGAAGAATATTCACCTGAAACATATCAAGAAACACCTGGACCTGGAAAATATTCACCTAAAATATACCAAGAAACACCTGGGCTCCAGGAATATTCACCTGAAATAAACCAAGAAACACTGGGGCCTGAAGACCTCTCTACTAAGATATATGAAAATAAGGTTGTGCCTAAAGAATGCTTTCCAGAACCATACCAAGAAATAGGTGGGCCCCAAGGCCAGGATCCTAAAGTACACCAGAAAGATGCTAAGAACATTAATACTTTTCCTCAAGGTAAGAACTGTTTATAGCACCAAGGTAGGTATGTCTCAAAGTCGTGATTTACCTTCTTTGAAAATCATAGGTTATCTCAACAAGTACTATGAATATCATTGGCTAGTTTCAAGTAATAAATACTTTTCATGCAACCAACATCTGTCTTGGCACGTTTCCAAAGAATTTAAGAAAATAATTGAAAATGCAAGAATGTACAGCAGGTACTTGTACATACTATCCATTTTGAGAAGCTATGGTCAGTGAAATGAATTATGTGCAAAATATTTTAAAGGAAATAAGTCTAGATTAAAAAGAAGGCTTGATGAATGAAGTTTTTCTTGGAAATTTAATTTTCCTGATAAACTAAAGGCAAGTAAATTCATAGTCCAAGGTACTGACAGAGATACAAAGGCGTAAAATATGATCCTCTACTAGGGAACTCATTCTTATAGGATTTATCAGGTTTACTAAAAACATTTCTATTTCCATATTTGTTCCTAAAAAGCATTTTGCTAAGCATAGCATTTTGAAAATAATGTGACCTTCTTTTTTTTTCATATCTGTCTGAAAGGAGTGGATGACCTTTCTTTAATTTGACTCGCCTCAGAAACATACCTGAAAACCTCAATTCTTTGTACGATACTGTAGACAGTATAAGAAATGGGCTGAGTCTATCAGACCATAGTTATCCCCAGGATTTCTTTTCTAAAGAAATACCTTTGGCATTTTCTCTGCTTTTTCTCCTAAAAGATAAGTGTAACAAAAACATGGTGTTAGCTGGCTTCCAAGTAATACATATTTTGAGGAACTACTTTAAAGAAATGAATTACCGTATAAAGCAGACATATGAAGCACTGCTTGCCCTGACCAAGTACTCTACTGGAGAAGTAGCTCTAATCAACACAGCATCTGGATTCCTAACAGTTTCATTCTAAACCCAGAAAGGTAGATATGGGCAATTAATTAATGCTCATTTTATTTTTGGTTTTGTCTTACCAAACAAATGGGCCTAAAAAATATTAGTTCTCCTTTCAGAGAACTAATATCTATATTTTAGATATTAGATATCTACTAATATCTAATATCTATATCTATATTTCAATATCTATATTTTGCTGATTATAAAAATAATAAATGTTTATGAAAATAAGTTAAAGCAATATATAAGTGGATATAGAGTAAAAATCCCATATAATACCATCTTCTATCTCTAATCCCCGATGTTAATGTTGTTTTAACAAATGCGATAACGCTATACATCCTATTATGTAACTTTTTCCCATATATACAAGCCATCTTATATCTTTTGTAACAACTGTATAGTATTGTGCCATATGTATGTACAATAATTTATTCAACCAGTCCCTATAACAATGAGCACTTAGGTTATTGTCAAGTTTTACTATTACAACAATGCTCAATGCACATGATTGGGGGTAACATTTATTTAGCTAACGTTTATTTGTCATTTTTCTATGTGCCAGACACTGCATTAAATATTTTATGTGAATTATTTTATTTAATGTTAAAAAACCTACTGGAGAAATAATATCCCCACTTTATATATAAGGAAACTAGGCACTGGAAGCTTAAATTTGCCTGATTATTTCCTTTGGATTGATCCCTAGGAGTCAAATTGCTGGGCCAAAAGGTACCTCCATTTAAAGTTTGGATACATTCAGTCAGACCAACCCCCAGAAATGTAGCAATTCACCCAAGACAAGGGCCTTTTCCCCACACCCTTGCCAGCACTGTACATGATGACATTTTAAAAACCTTTGCC
>NW_012136969.1:722172-724191 GCF_000956105.1 Propithecus coquereli | reverse complement strand
TTTCCCACAATCATAATAGAGTACAGACTAAAGGTCAGACCACACAGATGTTTTTCTATCTTTTGAAAAACTACCAGAGAAGATATGAACCACTATATTACTCAGATCTCCTCATATGGAGATCTAAATCACAAATTATTTAAGATATAATATCTAGGAAAAAATAATTATTTCCTAAAGAATTAAGATATGCCATCATTATTTTTAAATGTGACAACTTTATAATTATCTTGTCCTTGGTTATGTGGAATAACAGTGAAAAATGCTGAGGTGCCATAACCGTCATCTGTAGATTCCCTTTTTTAAAATATGACTTTTAATATTTATTTTTGACTGTCCTATGACATATATAGCTTTTTGATATTGACTTCAACCTGTGTTTGATGAGATAATCTTTTAAAAACTTTTTTATTATGGAAATTTTCCACCACACACAAAAGTAGAACAGGGTATACATTTTTAAATGTGCAAGGAACCATGAGCACTATAAAGATAGAAAAAACACTGGTTTTATCTTGAAAGAATGTCTAGTTTACTAAAAGAAATATGATTTCTTCAGATATAACTATAGTGTGAGGCAGCCTGTGTTCCTTACCTTTTGCGTGATACTCAGAGTGCTAAGCAGGGAGAGCATTTCAGGCCTGTGGTCTGTTAGAGAAGGCTCCATGCAATGGGTAGCATGAAACAGAATTTCAGTAGGTTTAGAAAAATGATGAAATGCTTATTTATAGTACTTCCCTCCACCCCTCCAGCCCATCTGTATTAGCCATCTGTATTTGGTTATATTTGCAGTGCTTAACAATTTGTCATTGGCTGCAATTTCCGCACATATCCTTTCATCTTTAATCTATTTATGAGGAGTAGGTATAATGTGGCCACTCATGCCTTTGCACCAGGCTTCTTAACCTCCAGAAATGTTTTTGCAGATTTTGACCCAGCTTATGGTATACTTCATTTGATGTGTACTGTAGCAACCTAGCATTCTTTACACAAGACACCGTATTTGATAAACAAGCCATATACATCATCCACCTGCAGCCTGCACAGATGAGGAGCCATGCCTGGATTGCAGATCTAGAAATGCAACTGTTCAGTTTACCCAGGGATAGCGAGGCTAACTCACACAGACTAAACTTAGACTAGTGTATAAATAAGAATGCCAATCTATTAATTTATAATGGAAAATATTAATTTTCCATAACCAAACATTAAGTATATGCTATCAAATATGCACAAATTACCTTCACCAAGAAGACTCCTGGTGAACAAGACATCAAAGACAAAACATCCCTGGGAGACACTCCCTCTCCTAAGAATTCAGAACATCTAGCACTGCTCCTTCATTTTACAAACAAGGAGATTGAGGATCAGAAAGATTAAGTGATTTGTTCAAGGTTGTTGTGTAACAAGGCAGTCGGGGACCTGGGGCTGTTATTACAAGCATTTATATGAATTCTGTAGCACCACTGCTGACATTAATTCTGATCTCTCAACAGAGAACAGAGAAAACGCAAGTGGCAGAGAACAGGAAAAGGAAATCAAAGAGGCAGAAAAAGACAACGAAATACAGAACTGAAGGTGGAACCTCAGTCACAAATAGAAAAGGAAATTATGGAACAAGCACTGGCATCTACAGAGAAAGAAACTGAGCTACCTGGGAGTGTGAGTGAAGCCCTTCCTTCGGTAGCCTCCCTGCAAAAAGTTGTGCCCAAGAAACATTTTTCTGAAATACATCAAGAAAGCATTATAAATCAAGAAAATTCTTCTGAGTACCAAGAAGTAGTAGTACAAAACCATTCTTCTGAAACGTGCGAACAAATGGCTGAACCTGAAAACCGCACTCCTAAAATGTGTCAAGAAATAGCTGTACTTGAAGACCATCCTCTCAAAATGTGCCAGGATACAGCTAAGCCTGAAGACCTCACTCCTAAAATGTGCCAAGAAACAGCTGTACTTCAAGACCGTCCTCTCAAAATGTGCCAGGATACAGTTAAGCTGGAAGACCTCGCTCCTAAAATG
>NW_012136969.1:713984-718363 GCF_000956105.1 Propithecus coquereli | reverse complement strand
TAACACATAGTTCTTGCCCACCAGGAGTTTAATTTAGTCTCGGGGGGAATAAAACAGAAAAAAAATAGTGCAAAAGAAAACTATAAATGCTAGTGCTATTTCAATAGTAGACACAATAGAGAGAATGCTCACTTTTTGCTGGAGTGACCCGAAAAAATTACACATGGGTGGGGACTTGAAAGATGGAGAGGATTTGTATAGATAAAGACAGCAGCAATGTTGTGTATGACACAGAGAAGGGTGAGTTAAAGACATGTTCAGGAGAACTGCATGCAAACTGTAGTAAATGTGGGGTACATATGGAACAGCAGGCATACTGAAGAGCTTGTATTATTAGACAGAGTGTAGAGAATTCTGCATACCTAACTAAGAATTACGTCACTTGTTAGGTAATAGGAACTAAGTAAGATTTTTGAACAGTGGAGTGGCAGTTTTAGTATTTTAGGAATATGATAAATATGGTAATAATGGTCAGGATTAACAGAAAATGACAAAGAGACCAAGGGCAGGAATAGGAACTATTCTGGATGGATGGGAAGATGTCTGAAAATCTCCCCTGGTATTTTTTTTGTTTCTTTTTAGTTTTCTTTCTGTTATTACAGAGGACTAAAAGGTTCATTCAGCAAGGATACAATTGCACAAGCACTCCTTTGTGCTAGGTACTAGGCTACATTAAAAGCAAGACAGGATTCCAGTCCCTTGGACATTCATGGTATAGAGCGGTGGTTCTCTCAACCCTCCTGGTATATTAGACTAACTGGAGAAGATTGGAAACATACAGATGCCCAGACTCCTCCTCCTGGGATTCTGATTCACCTCTCTAGGGCAATGTCCAGGCATAGGTATATTTATTTTTAATTGTTTTATGCTTTAAATCTTTTTTGGAGAAGCATTTTTGGGATTGTAGGAAAGTTATAATAGTACAGAAGTTCCTGTATACCTTCTGTCAAGTTTACCCTAATGTTAACATCTTAACATTAACAACATTTTTTTTTTGAGACAGGGTTTCCCTCTATTGCCTGGGCTAGAGTGCAGTGGTATCATAGTCCACTGCAGCCTCAAACTCCTGGGCTCAACTGATCCTCCTGCCTCAGCCTCCTGAGTAGCTGAGATTATCGGCATGCACCACTACTCCAGCTAATTTTTCTATGTTTTGTAGAGATGGGGTCTCATTCTCAGGCTGGTCTCAAACTTCTGGCCTCAAGCGATCCTCCTGCCTTGGCCTCCAAAAGTGCTAGAATTACAGGCATGAGCCACCTTGCTTGGCCTAACATCTTAACATTAATGTTAACATGGTCCATTCGTCAAAACTAAGAAATGAAGATAGTTACATTACCCTTAACTAAACTATAGATATTTGGTTTTCATTAATTTTTTCACTAATGTCCTTTTTATGCTTCAGGACACAATCCAGGATACGGCATTGAATTTAGGGTGTTTTTATTTTAAAAGCTATTTAGACAGTTCTAATGTGCAGCTAGGGTTGAGAACCCCTGGTATAGCAGGAAGTTACAATGCTGTTTCCCTCCTATTTGCTACCCCCTTTTGGGGGTACATTAAATTTTCTCCCCTCAGAATATATTCATTGTACAATGACTCATACCCCGTTATATTTATTACTTAAGTAACATATTGAGGGAAGCATAACTACATAATAGTTCCTTACATCTAGATTTATATACAATTCAGTATTTAATCCACAAAAAATTGTGAAATAGGCTGGGCCGTGATTATCACTCCCATTTTACTTACAGATGAGGAAATAACCAGAAGCTGGGTACTTGGCCAAAGTCACATCTAACTTCCTCAGTGCCTTTCACTATGATGCTCCATCTTTAGAACGTTGTTTCTATCTAAATTTCACCTACCAGAGTGGGTCAAGATTAGAGAAAGAGTAAACAAGTCTCCAGTTCTAATAGTGTTTCATTAAGATGAACCTTAAGAGATGTAAAGGGTCACAAAGGTGAAAGAGATAGAAAGGTAGATGGAAAGAGGAATACAGTAAGTTAGAGGAAGCAGAAACTTCCCTCTTTACCTGTTAGGACCCCTTCTGCCTGCCCTCTTACACCACTCCTTACACACACATGCAACCTCTGCTATCTCACCATTCTTGTTGAAATACCAGTGTGCATCTAGAATTTTTCCGGTTTTCTTCTTGGCTTTGAAACTTGAGATCATAGTCAGAATTAGTTTTGGAAGAATCCATCCAGCCCTGCTCTGTGCTGCCCTCCTTTCATGGGAGGTACAGTGGTTGTAATAGAAACTAGAAATAATCAGAATAACTTATTTCTAGTTTATAATCAGCACAATAATATAACTCTAAACAGGATGATAAAAACTTGAAATCATAGAATAAAAGTACCACAGTTTCTGTTTTCAGTAAAGAGAAATTTTACCATTCAAAGAGGTAGCAATATACTTCACTAGTGTCTTCAAGTCATCTTTGCATTTCAGTACTTGTCACACTCAGTAATTATGTATTTTTTGTGTGATTATCAAACATCTATCAGCCCTCAACTCTTTCAACACTAATCTTTCTGCAAATTAAAGCAAGACTATCAATTTCAGCAATACCACCATCTAGTGGCAAGTGCAATTATTTCGGCTCAGTTTTACAACACACATACATATATTATATATATTAATATATACATAGTTCGATGGCTCTCAAACTCGTTTAACAGCTGGACATAACTGTTCCTCCTAAATTCAGAATAATGGCAGACTTTTCCAAATTGTTATGTTGAAAAGACCTTCCAGAAGACACTGTGAATTTGATCAATTTTAATTTTTTTAAAACCACAATCCTCCTTTTAAATCTTTGGCTCTTGCTGCTGGTTATCTTCTGCTAGCAATCGATGGAAAATGACAGAAACAGCTTCTCATGGTTGTTAGGCTTCTTAATCGATGGACTTGTATGCTTTTAATATTTTATATTGCAGGTAATAAAATTTTTTTTCTGAACCAACAGGATAAAAAGCGCAGAAACGGAATTATGTGTACAGACAAAGCTTATGTAGGTGAGAGATGTCATTACAAGTGGTTAAAGGATAGGTTATTAGTGCGGGGAGAACTGGTCATTGCATGGGATGAAAATAATTCCTGCTGGTCCTGAACTTTTCAGAGCTGCCCATAAACGACAATAATCCTCTCAACGTACGTGGCATATTGACGCTCATAATTTCATTTACTTTAGTGACAGTGAAGTATTGAGCACAAGAAATAGTCATTACTTAAGCCTAGCGCAGTGTGGCCTACCTTATAACATCCATCACATTTGAAATAAGTTTACTTGGAGTTTCTAACAAAACATTGTTATTATGAAAAAATCGCAGCATACAGAGTATAATCACCTCTGCATTCCCACCACCCAAGAAGAATTTTTTCTTTCTTTTTGTTTTGAGACAGGGTCTTGCTCACTTGCCGGGACTGGAGTGCAGTGGCATCATCATAGCTCACTGCAACCTCAAACTCCTGGGCTCAAGCGATCCTCCCAAAGTCTAGGATTACAGGCGTGAGCCACTGCGTCCCGCCAAAGGAGAATTCTTAACATTTCTTAACGTCAGATCCTTCCGCTCTGTGGTAATTAACATACACA
Organism: Propithecus coquereli; assembly: GCF_000956105.1. Classification (NCBI taxonomy): domain Eukaryota; kingdom Metazoa; phylum Chordata; class Mammalia; order Primates; family Indriidae; genus Propithecus; species Propithecus coquereli. The sequence continues at coordinate 714,765 of NW_012136969.1, read as the reverse complement.
TCCTTTTTCTTTAAAAATCAGGGTCATTTGTTAGACATGTATGTTGCTTATTATTAACGTTTCGAGAAGGACATCTTTGCGCGTAATTATTCGTTGACAGATGGCCCCTCGGAAAGCGCGGGAACTCGGAGCTGCAGCCTTCCCTGAGAGGGCGGGCCACCGCTGGGGCTCAGCCCGAGACAACTACCATCTGGATCCCGGACACGAACAGGGCCCAGACAGGGGCTCAACACCCCACCTGAGACCCCTAGGCTGCCGCAGTACTCCGCCGGCGCGGCTACTGCGCAGGCGCCAGGCATAGAGAGCGGAAGCGGAAGTCTTGACGGGTCCGGTAGATTCCCTCAGCAACCGGGAGCCATGCCCGGCTTGGAGGAGCAGGGGCCTCGGCCCATAGCGACCCCGTGCAGCTGCGTGAAGCCGGCTTTGGAGACAGGTAACTTCTAAGAGACTGGTGGTGCCACACTCAGAAGAGGCCTAAGCCCAGGCAGCCGACTTAATTGCCGAGAATGGTGTGAAATATGATATTTTGAACTGACATGCGTCATCTTCCTACCCACGGCGAAGGCACGGGTCACGTGCTCTGGTGGTCACGTGATGTGTGAGTCGAATGGGATGACGTCATCTCACATGCTCCGTTCTTGGTACAGGGCAGGTGCTGTCTGCCTAGTCTTGGCACAGTACGTAGGACAGCCACGTGCTGCGAAGGGGGTTCTCCCAGCTGTAGAGAAGATGGGATGTGTACAACTATCGTTATACCGTTTAAAAATTAATAAATGGCACT
>NW_012136969.1:710758-712539 GCF_000956105.1 Propithecus coquereli | reverse complement strand
ATCTTTTTTGTTTTGTTTTATAAAGACAAGGTCTTGCTCTGTTGCCCAGGCTGCAGTACAGTGGCCCAATTATAGCTCACTGTAACCTCAAATTCCTGGGCTCAAGTGATCCTCCTGCTTCAGCGTCCTAAGTAGCTGGAATTACAGGCACACACTACCATGCCTGGCTAAAAAATCATTTTTTATAGTTGCATAACACCTAGCAGATTTTAAAACCATGGAAATCAGTACATTAGAGAAAACATGTTTTCTTAGAACTTGGTTTGACCTTTTGACTAATAATTTCTTACCTAATTTTCTTCTGTAGGGAATCTTTTAACCGAGCCAATAGGCTACTTGGAATCCTGTTTCTCAGCCAAGAATGGTACTCCAAGGCAGCCATCCATTTGTAGCCATTCCCGAGCTTGTTTGAGGATTAGAAAAAGCATCTTTAATAATCCTGAACATTCCTTGATGGGCCTAGAACAGTTCTCGCATGTTTGGTAAGTTGTTCTATAGTTAGAAGTAGTACTTTGGGCCGGAACTTGTCCCTAAGTAAAGTACTCCAGGTGAAGGCAACCTTAAAGTCTGCCATCCAGACCACCCTCATCTGTTGCACAGAATTCCTATACTGCATTCAGGCACACGATTGCCTACATCATTTAGACATCTTCAAGGAAGCCTAGGATCTACTGAGAGGGCACCCTCCATTTGCGGTTGGTTCTGTTTGTGAGGATGCCTTCTGTTGAGCTGAATCTACAGACTTTTTTTTTTTTTTGGAGACAGAGTCTTGCTCTGTTGGCTGGGCTAGAGTGCCATGACATCAGCCTAGTTCACAGCAACCTCAAACTTCCAGAATCAAGTGATCCTCCTGCCTCAGCCTCCCGAGTAGCTGGACTACAGGCGTGCGCCACCACACCAGGCTAATTTTTTCTATTTTTGGTAGAGATGAGGGTCTCACTCTTGCTCAGGCTGTTGAGCTTCTGACCTCCAGCAATCCTCCCGCCCTAATTTCCCAGAGTGCTAGGATTACAGGTATGAGCCACTGCAGCCGGCCTATACACTTTGTTAGTTCTGCCCCAGATCATTATTCTGTCCTATAGAACAGGGCTTAGTAAACTATGGCCCATTGATCAAATATGGTCCACGCCTGTTTTTGTAAATCAATTTTATGGGAACACAGTCATGCCCATTTGTTATATATTGCCTGTGGCTGCTCCTGTGCTACAGTGGCAGAGTTGAGTAGTTGTAACAGTGACTGGTTGGTTGGCCTTCAAATCCTAAAATATTTACCATCTGACCCTTTACAGAAAAAGTTTGCAGAACTAAGACCTACGTAGAATTAAGTCAACTCCTCCTAAAAGACAAGACCTTAGAAATCTGGATACTTTAAATAAAGTATTACCTATGTCAGGGCCTGTGTTATACTGCTGTTACTTGCTGTCATTTGGAATTCTGTCTCTGTTCATTCTTCCTCACTCCAACATCAGCGGTCTGAATTAGTCTAATTTTACTGATGGAGACCTAAAATTAAGTGTTTATTCTGAAATAGTTTATTTTTCATGTTAATTTGGGCCCATGGGTAGATTAGAAAGAACATGAGTGTTCTGACTTTATTTGTATGATCTTGGTTAAGTTAAAACATTGTTGATATTAGAAATAGATTCACCCTTTCGGCCAAAACTACCAACTTCCAATAATTTGCCAAAATGACAGACACAAGGGGAAAGAGGAGAGGCACCAACATATGTTCTCTAGGCCTTTTAGAAAACATGGAGTTGTTCCTTTGCCACATACATGCA
>NW_012136969.1:699725-710708 GCF_000956105.1 Propithecus coquereli | reverse complement strand
TTTTGTTTGTTTTTCACAAAAATGGTCATTTGAGAGTTGTTCCTTTGCCACATACATGCAAATCTATAAGAAAGATGATATTGTAGCCATCAAGGAAATGGGTACTGTTAAAGGCATGCCCCACAGATGTTACCATGGCAAAATTGGAAGAGTCTACAGTGTTACCCTGTATGCTGTTGGCACTGTTGTAAACAAACGAGATAAGGGCACGGTTCTTTCCAAGAGGATTAATGTGCGTATTGAGCATATTAAGCACTCTAAGAGCCGAGATGGCTTCCTGAAACCCGTGAAGGAAAATTATCAGAAAAAGAAGGAAGTCAAAGAGAAAGTTACCGTTACCTGGGTTCAACTGAAGGGTCAGCCTGCTTCACCCAGAGAAGCACACTTTGTGAGAACCAATGGAAAAGAGCCTGAGATGCTGGAACCTAGTCCCTGTGAATTCATGACATAATAGGTGAAAAAAAATAAAAGATCACCGGACTGTAAAAATGTTTCTCTAGGACTGGCTGCAGTGGCTCACGCCTGTAATCTTAGCACTCTGGGAGGCTGAGGCTGGTGGATCGCTCAAGGTCAGGAGTTCGAGACCAGCCTGAGCAAGAGCGAGACCCCGTCTCTACTAAAAAAATAGAAAGAAATGATCTGGACAACTAAAAATATATATAAAAAATTAGCCGGGCATGGTGGCACATGCCTGTAGTCCCAGCTACTCGGGAGGCTGAGGCAGGAGGATCGCTTGAGCCCAGGAGTTTGAGGTTGCTGTGAACTAGGCTGACGCCGCGGCACTCACTCTAGCCCGGGCAACAAAGCGAGACTCTGTCTCAAAAAAAAAAAAAAAAAAAAATGTTTCTCTTCATTGGAAGTGTGGTGTCCCGTTCCCCAAAGAAATATTTAAAGCAAATTTTAATTGTGTACTAAAAATGAATAAATTAAAAAAAATAGATTCAGAAGTTTGTAAAGAGATTTTTCCATACCCCTTCTGTTTTTCTCCTCTCTCACCCCCAACACTCTTCAGAGATTTTCACTGTTAATACCTTCGTGTAGGTCCTGCCAGACCTTTTTATGTTTTCTTTTTTTAATGCACATAGAAACACATATAGACATACAGAATGAGTATTTGTTTTAAAAAATAGAATGTTTTCTTCACTTAATAGTATATATCATGGAGAGCCTTCATGATAGTATAATACATATAGATTTACCTTTTTTGCTTTAATAACTGTCTATTATCACAAAATATATATGTACCATACACACTTTTATTACAAATCAAGAGCTATTTTGTTATTACAATAAAACTGTGACAAACCCCCTCAGACACATATTCTTGGCCACTTGTATATTTTTGTGGATAGGATATCAGAAGTGGATGCATTAGGCCAGAGGGTATGTATATTTATAATTTTGGGGAGCTATTGCCAAATGACCCTCTAAAATTAGCCAGCTTACACTTCAATCGTGTGTGCAAATGATCTTATACCCTCTCCAACACAATGGTGTCAATTTTTTACACTTTTGTCTGATGGATAAAAACTATTTTTTCAGTTTAATTTCTTAATTATTAGTAAGGTCTACATCTTTTTGTATGGTTGTTAGCTATTTGTAATTTTTTGGTGAATCACCTATTCATGTTCTTTGCTTTGTGTGCTGTATTGTGTTGTCCTTTACTTAGTGATTTGTAGGAGCAATTTATATATCAGATATTAACCCATTGTCGATATATGTAGCAAACATTTTCTCTTAGGCTGACGTTTTATAGTATTAAATAGATAGATTTTATTATTCAATGAATTCAAATCTGTTTGTTGTTTTTCTTCATGGCTTCTTGCTTTTGTATCTTGTTTAGGAAAGCCTGGTGAAGTTGTTTAATATTTCCGAGCTTCAATTTCTTCATCCTAGGAATAAATTATACTTCTTAGGATTGATAAGAAAGTTATATGAAATGAGTGTAAAAATGTCTAGTGTAAAAATGTCTAAAAATGAGTTTAAAAATGCCTGGCGAACAGCAGACACTTTGTAAATATTGTTTATTGATGCACTTGACAAACATCTATTAAGTTCCTCCTATGTGCCAGTCATTGTGTTAGGTGTAGAGGATGTAGACAAGACACTGTCTTCCTTCAAAGAAGGGGAATGGTGTTATTTTCTCCTGAACTGATTACAGTATAATACTATTAGAGGCCAGGCATAGTGACTCACGCCTGTAATCCGAGCACTTTGGGAGACTGAGGTGGGAGGATCACTTGAGGCCAGGAGTTTGAGACCAGTCTGGGTAATGTAGTGAGACCCCCATCTCTACAAAAAATTAAAAAATTAGCCAGATATGGTGGTTTGTGCCTGTATCCCAGCTACTTGGGAGGCTGAGGTGGGAGGCTCTCTTGAGCCCAGGAGTTTGGTTGCAGTGAGCGATGATTATGCCACTACACTCCAGCCTGGGCGACAGAGCAAGACCTTGTCTCTAAAGAATGAACAAACAAAAAAACCCTTAAAAGCATTCTTTTTGTTACTTTTTTGGAGATTACATTTTTTCCCCCTCAAATCATTAGATAAAATAACTTGTGCTCTTTTCTTACTCAGTGGTTTGGTTTGTTTTCAATAGGATTTTGTTTGTTTTTCACAAAAATGGTCATTTGAGCTGTAAGGCAAAAGTGCAGCCTCCTAGGCTGAATGGTGCAAAGACTGGAGTTTTTTCTACAAGGAGCCCTCATCGTCCCAATGCGATAGGACTGACCCTGGCCAAGCTGGAAAAGGTAGAAGGTAACCCATTTCATTTCTGCTTTTACGTTTTTCTTCTTACCCTAAAAAATCTTATAAAATAAACAGAGCATTTACCACTGGCTGCTGTTCAGATGGGTACCAATAGTGTTAACTCCTGAGAACCACTACACATTGAAGAAAATACAGTGATTAAAAGAAAGTTAGCACTGAAAACCCTTTAAAGTAAGCTCTCATGGGATTCTCAGAGTTTGTTTGTATCATTGCATATATCAAAACCTATTATTGTTTTAAAATAACTCAGATTTTATAATCATTAAATTAGTAACCAAATTTTCTCTGACTTCGAATGCAATAAATACAAAATGATTAAAAATAATTGGATACTTTCAAATTTAACACACAGTGACTAGTTGTACATGCACATGTGGTAGGCATGTGGGGTGGTCGTAGAACATTCCTTCCTTGCAGGCTTGAGCAAATGGATGTATATTGTGGCTGCAGTGTAGCTGTCAGCTGTGCTATGTGGCAGGAGTCAGGGATGGATCACACTACTGGATTGAACACTGGTCAGATTGTGGAAGTATCTGTATAGAATACCAGATTAGTTTTAACTATGTGGTCGTCTATAACCTACTTAGATATTTTTGGAGAGCATTCCATTCTTGAATCACTCTGACTCAATAAGTACACTTGTTAGAAAGGCAAAAGGTGAAATGGCAGGTAGTCTGGGAGTCGAAGGCCATTCCAGGCTTTGGCCTACTGTTCGTAAAGTGGACCAAGAAGCAGGACCTGTCCAATCCGTGAGTCCACAGGATATTTTTTTGAGGATCTCATGAGATAAAAGCTGTAGGAGCACTTTTCAAGCCATTGGGCACTAAAGAGATGAGAGCAGTTATTTTGCTTGTTCTTTGCTAGAACTTGAACTCCCCCGTTGGATTATACTCAAATGGGCCTTAGGTCGTTTTCTCAGAAAAACTCAGCAGCTGATACACCCTGAGTTTTATCAGTTTGTAATGGCTAAACAACTTGGGTAACTGTACTGGGACATTGTATGATCATTCACGCAACCCACCATATTTTCTAGCACTGAATGTGTGCCAGGCATTGTTCTAGGCATTGGAGGTATAGTAGTAAACAGATAAAAATCAGATAAAAATCCCTGCCCTAAAGAACTTAATGTCTTGGGGGGAGATCAAGTCAAAAAGTTCAAAAGACAGACACAATGGTACTGTAGATGTTACTGCATAAGCTTTATGACAACTACTAGTGTTTGTGTGATGCTTTACAGTTAGTAAAGAGTATTTGTGTATGTTATCTCACGATGGCTCTGTGGGTTTGATAGGGTGGCAGTCCCCATTTCATGGATGAGGAAACTGAGGCTCTTTAATGTTAGATAAATTTCCTAATAGCATCCAGCAAGGTGGTTGTCTGACTCTAAATCCCATGAACTCTTATCTATGCTGCAGTGTCTTCCTTTTTCCTGCAGACATTGTGAGGCATGATCCATCATTTAAAAAGTCTAGAATCATCTTTCCAAAGTTCCAGGCTCATTCACAGTAAGTGTATTTTAGAAATCAGGGTTCTGTGTTAATCATGTGTTTCTTAAATGGAGACAGAATCAAATGTGACCACATGCAGTTTTCTGGCTCTTGTTTAGCTAGTTTCCCAAGGGTCTGGTTAGTAGACAGTGTACCAGAAGCAGAAACTGGACAGCAGCTGTCCAAGTGGGACAATAGGAGACCTGTCCTTAGTATTTGGTAATGGTGACTTACGTGCTGCTTAATTGTTTGAGTCTTGATGGATGTATTAGTTTTATATTGCTGTCTAACAAATTACCACAAACTCATCAGTTTAAATAACACACACTTATTTTGTGTTTGAAACATGATTATGTTTTTGTGGGTCAGGAGGATGGGCACAGCCTCATTGGGTCCTCTGCTTAGGGTCTCACTAGACTGCAGTTGTCAGCTGGGATGAGTTCTTATCTGGAGGCTTGACTAGGGAAGAATCTGCTTCCAAACTCGCTCAGGTTGTTGGCCACATTCACTTCCATGTTGTTGTAGGACTGAGGGCCCAGCTTCTTGCTGGTTGTTGCCTGGAGGCTGCCCTCAGCTCCTAAAGGCAGCTTGTTGTTCCTTGCCACGTGGGCTTTCCCTGCATGCCTGCCTACTGCATGTAGCCTGCAAGGAGAGTCTCTTGAGTGAGTCCACCAGCAAGCAGGAGTCATATAGAACCACTGGAGGGATATCACACCTCTTTTGCTATATCTGTTGGTTAGAAGCAAGCACGCTCAAGAGGAGGATTATACAAGGCCATGAACACCAGGAGGTAGGGGTCCCGGGGGCCACCTTAGAGTCTGTTCGCTATAGCAGAAGCCCTCTTTGGTCCCACAGAGAGATACTGAGGATTGTTATGTGCCTGGAACAGAGGTAGAAGCACCAGTGAAGCAAAGATGAGTCAGCCCCGGCTCAAGGGGGCTGCCCACTGTCTAGGGATGGGGGCTCCGAACAGGTTCCTGCCTGACCATGGGGAAAGGGCTCTAGCAAAGGTGTGTGCACAGGCTCCTCTGGGGGAACCGTAGAAAAGAATGCTAATGTCTGGAAGAGCCAAAAAGGCTTTATAGAAGACGTGTTCTGTGAGGGCCTCAAAGATCAAGTAGGAATTTGACAGGTAAAGAAGAGGGTGGGTTTCCAGGTAGAAAGAAAAGTGTATGTTGGCACCTGGTGTGTGAGAGAAAATTGTAATCTCAGTGAGGCATAAGCAGATGGTGTTAGAGGGTCTCGGGCTATAATTGTATTCTATTAGTTGCGCTATTCTTAATTGTTTGTATTTTTAAGAGGGTCTTTTTTTTTTTATATCATAGGTGGAGCTATATACCTTTCTGGAATTGACATGATACATGGCACACCTGTACTAGACATAAAGCCCTACATAGCTGATTATGACTCGCCACAAAATTTGATGGAGCCTTTAGAGGATGTTAATTTGCAGAATAACCAACATAAACCAAAAACCGTGTCCCGCTCTGATAGTTGTGATCAGCGACAGTTCTCAGGACTCAAGGAGCCACAACCCCACCATAGCACTAAGGAAAAACCTAAACATCCTGAAGACAGAACTTCACAAGACCACTGCGTGGAACACAGCAACACAGCAAAAATCCAGCAACCCTCGCCCAAGCACGAGGAGATGGCAGTGGATTTTGGTTTGGAATCAAGAAGTGATCAAAGTCCAAGTGTGGCAGAAGAGCAGATTAGTCCAAATTGCCTGGAGAAGAGCTCTTCGGAGGAAGGCACCGATGAGAGGCTGAGGGGAGTGGAAGGAGCAGCGGTCCCGCAAGGACGCAGTGCAGAGACCCAGCCCACGCCTCTCTGTCCTGCCAGGACACCTGCCCGAGCCTCCCACAGTGTGGTTCCTGCCTGGGTGAAGAAGGCCCCTGTGGCCACATTAGAAGTGCGGTTTACTCCTCATGCTGAGATGGACCTTGGGCAGCTCAGTTCAGGAGGTGAAATAGGTACCTTTGGTTTCTTGGTTCTGAATGAGGGATGGACTTTTACTATGAGATTTAGCCAAGCTTGGTATTTCTGAGGGCAGTTATTAATATATGGAGTATTTGTCAGTATGACTGTTTTTAAGAAACATGGGAGTATAGATTAATATTTGGGCATCACCATCGTATGGCAACTTTGATTTGACAGCTACAGGCGCTCAGTAAAGCGTTTGCAGAGAATGGTGCTGCCTCGTGAGGCGGCCCATGATTTACAGCCCCTTGTCTGCCCGCTACAGTAGTTCTTGGAGCTTCCAGACATCATTCAGAATAAGTCTTCTCATCTGCTTCACTATCTGACTAGAGAAATCTTGCATTTTATTCTGACAGTCATGTAGCTGATAGCTTCTGGCACAGGGCACTCTAGGGGCCCAGAGTAAGAGGGGAATAACCTCTGAGCACAGAACTGTCCCCCAAAAGTCCCAGCACTAGAGACATGCACTTGACTGCAGAAGAGAGGGCACGGGGCTCTTACTGGGAGCCTGTTACTTTAACACGTGGTTCTTAACAAACGCTATCTGGTTTCCCCAGCCTATAGCAGATCCCAAGCTATAGGATTGAATCTAGAATGAAGGAAGGAATTGTTAAGAGGTGGATATACTGATGCCAGTAAGAAATAGCCAGTTAGCAAGGAGATGTCAGATTTCAAAAAGGTAGAAAGCTGTTCTTTGTGTTACAACTCAGTAAAGAGCCAACATGGCCATATAAAAAGGGAGATTCATTCATTCATTCTACAGTTGTTCACTGAGCTTCTGCTGGGTGCCAGACACTGGTCCAGGCTGTTGGCATACATCAGTGAACAAAACAGACCAAACAAATCCCTGTCCTCATGGAGCTTGCATTCTAATGGGAGGAGAGAGACAAACCAAAAACATAATAAGTAAGCAAATAATTGTACTAAACATATAAAAACATTACATGTTAGAAAGTGATAAGGGTTATGGAAGAATTTAAAAAGAATAGAGCAGGGGCTGTGGTGTTACAGTTTTAAATAGGTGGCCAGAGTAGGCCTCACTGAGAAGATACACACAAGCAAAGGCCAAAGAGGTGAAGGAGTGAGCCAGCCTGTCCAGGGAAAGGACATGCCAGCCTGAGGGACAGCATTGCACAGCCCCAAGGCAGAGGGTGCATGGCATGTTTGAGGTCACGTGGCCAGAATAGACTGAGAAAGGGCAGAGTGGAAGGAGCTGAGGTCAAAGAGGCTACAGGGAGGGGATGAGGTCACACAGGGTTTTATAGGCCACCGTAAGGACTTGAGTTTTGATCTGGGGAGCAGTGGAAGGCAGAGGAATTTGATGTCAATATCCCCAGGGAACAGGGGGCCCTCTCTGTAGTCAGATCACTGCCTGGAGTGGGCTATGGGTGATTTCTTAGTGTTCTGGGTATGTGTGGGTTCTCTTTCTTGTGGCTTTCTGACAATACTGGGACTGTCATGCATTTCCTTGTCTCTGTTCTGAGAAGAAAATGTCAAGGAATTAAAGTCTACATTGAGTATAGAAAAGTAACATTTTGGTTAACAGAAAATGAAAGTTTACCTCACCTAGTTAGGAAATTAAGGAAAAATACCATGATTTTTTTGTTCAGTAAAATAAAAATTTGGGGGTGCACAAGTTAAATCTAATGACAATAAATACCATTTGAAGGTGACATTCTCTGTAATGACCAAATAGATTTCCAAACCCTGTTCATTTCAAGTGATGTTTAAGGAACCAACTAAATTCCATACTGAAGTTTGTTGTAATGAAATTCAACCTGCAGTAAGTTGTGTTCTTCTCATTGCAGATGTTGGTCAGGTGTCATTTAAATATTTTCAATCAGCAGAGGAGGCAAAGCGTGCCATTGAGGCCGTGCTGTCAGCCGATCCTCGGTCTGTGTACCGCCGGAAGCTCTGCCAGGACCGCCTTTTCTACTTTACTGTGGACATAGCACATGTCACTTGCTGGTTTGGCGATGGCTTTGCAGAGGTTCTAAGGATCAAGCCGGCTTCTGAGCCTGTTCAGATGGCTGAGCCTGTGGAGTCCTTGGAGGCTTCATCGCGTCTTTAGACAGCCTGATTGACCTTCGGTGGCTTCTGGATTTTCTGTACAAGCTAATGATGTGCAGATAGGCAACACTTTGTGATCTCACTGCTTTGATTGACTTGGGCTGTTCAAAAATATTTATTTGAAAAACATGTATTTTAATAAACTTAACTGAGATATATAGAGAAATTGCTGTGTGCTTTTTGATCTGTTGATATTAAAGAATCCATAGGCGATACTGTCTTTGATTTCTGAAAGAAGCCGATTATTCTTGGCACACTTGATAAAATTAGACAGAGATCATTCCAGCAGAAACTTTCAACTTGAGGGGATTTGTTCAACAGTTCACATTGGTTTTCTGTCTGGAAAAGCCTGCCTCTTTATTATATTCTAAATCAAACTGAGTTACTGTATCTTGGGAAACTAACAAATCAAAAACAAGTAGTTATAGATATCTTTAGAGATTAAACCCTATGTTTCAAAGATTTTGTGACACATACACACATACGTATATATAGTTAATCTGATTCTAAAATAGAGACTCTCTGAGATTTCTTGGGATATCTTTGTATCAGAAAAGAAAATCACCCCCCCAAAATTCAAGAAAATAATTACTGGTTTTTTAAATTTTATTTACTCTGTGACTATTGAGAACCTCCTATGGGTTAGGTTTTGGTGATAAAATGAGAAGAACAAGATGTAGTTCTGGTTGCAAGGCATGGTTAGTGGAAGAAGTAAGATATAAGAAAATTACTGTATTACAGTTTGATTGATACAGTAATTAAGTCTGTACACAGTTCCTGTGTAGTACTATACAAACAGTTGTAAGAATGTATTACCTATAGGTGATTTTAATGACATGATCTGAGATAATTGAGGATTTATGATCATTGTAACCAAATTAGGCACCTGTCAACATGACAGGCTTTCCTAATCACAATTTTAAATCTTTTTTTTTTTTTTTTTTTGAGACAGAGTCTCATTCTGTTGCCCGGGCTAGAGTGCCGTGGCGTCAGCCTAGCACACAGCAAACCTCAAACTCAAAGTCCTGGGCTCAAGTGATCCTCCTGCCTCAGCCTCCCGGCTAGCTGGGACTACAGGCATGTGTCACCATGCCTGGCTAGTATTTTTTTCTATATATTTTTAGTTGTCCAGCCAATTTCTTTCTATTTTTAGTAGAGACGGGGTCTCGCTCTTGCTCAGGCTGGTCTCGAACTCCTGAGCTCAAATGATCCACCTGCTTCGGCCTCCCAGAGTGCTAGGATTACAGGCATGAGCCACCGCGCCCGGCCCACAATTTTAAATCTTAATAGCCGATTGAGCATGGTTTTGAAATGAGCCTCACTGCCTGTGATTACCTGTGCTGAGTCATTTGTGGCTCATGACGCTGTACTGAACCAAACTGGTTTGTAGTTGTTGTCTTTGTCTTTGATGCTTGGGGAAGCATCTTTAATTTGATTTTTTTAGAGCTTTTTATCTTAAAATAATTATGGATTCATAGGAGGTTGCAGAAATAGTACAGAGGTCCAATGTACTCCTCACCCAACTTCTTCCAGTGGTTACATCTTACATAACTGCAGTGTAATGTTAAAGGTAGAAAGTTGACATTGGTGCAATCCACCCTTTAGTTTGATTTTGATTTCTTTTCTCTTAAAAGTTATTTTGAAGCTGAGTCAGGGCTTGAAGCACAAAATGTCAGTATTTAACATGCAACACAATGACTCTGGGAGGTGATAACAAACCAGCCTCTAACAAGAGGACTATTAAGTTGTTTGGGGGTTTATTATACATTCTCAGGATTTTAAATCTAAAAAGGATCTTAAATATAATCCAGCTGGGTTTTCTGCCAGTTCATGAGTCTCCTCAATATTCCCAGTGTTTGGCCGTCCAGGCCCTGCCGAAACACCCTCAGAGATTAGGTCTTCACCCTGAGCTGTGCAGCTCGTTCTGTATGGGTAGCGCTCATTATTAAAATGTTCCTCCTGTACATGAGATCGACTCTGTTCTCCAATAACCCCACCCACGAGTGGTGCCACTCAGAGTGGGGCTGGCCACCCTACCAAGTTAGCCTGTCAGACCACCCCACCCCTTGGTTTTCTCTGGGCTGAGAACCCCCATTTTCTTCAGCTGTTTCTCATACAGTGTGATCTCAAGCCTCTCCCCACCCTAGTCTTTCTTGGGTCCCCATGTGAGTGTTCATCTCTGTGGGCATGTACATTGTGTCCTCTGTTAGGGAATTTGTATCTTTAGTTCATGAACCTCCATCTTTCAGAGAGAAATAGTTTGAAGCACAAATTTGAAACAAGCTGTCTGTTCCTTTTCATCTTGGAAACTTTTATTTATTAAGAGAATTTATTCTCATCCTTTACTGTTTACATTCTTCCATCCAAGCTTATTCCACGAACACAGAGAATTAAATATACTTGATTTGTAGAACAAAAGAAATCAAAGATAAAAGTTCTCTCAAACGTTCCATCAAGTAGTTTAAAAACTGTCATTGCTTTCAAGTCCTGAATCAGGGTTATTGGTGTACCTCTATGGTTATGTGTATGTTTACACACACACACACACACACACACACACACACATGCAAATACACACTAATCCTGAAAACGAGATGGAAATAAACTACAAGAAAATAACCCCAAAGTGCTATAATTATGATTATCAAAAATAGTGTGGCAGCTGGGAAGTAGTTTT
>NW_012136969.1:683090-699335 GCF_000956105.1 Propithecus coquereli | reverse complement strand
GATTGATTCTTGGTTCCTTAAATAGTTAGACTCTTTGGCCAGATTTTTGGAAACGGGATTACATCACAAGTAAAGTTGTGGTTTCAGGACTGCTTTAGAAACTTTTCCAAAAGAAGAAGGAAGGGAAACAATTCTCTACTAGGCGTAAATGATAACCACTTTAAATTTTAGCCATTGCTTTTTGGTGCCTATAGGGGGAGCCCTTGATAGCAGATTCCCTATCCGCACCCACCAGCCTCTGCTGCTTGTTTGGAGAAAAACTCCATGAGTTCAAGCTGTTTGGGTAATTTTGGCTTTTAGTCCACCTGCCCCCAGCTTTGAAGAACAGTAACTTTTACAAGAAAATGCTGATGCTTGGCAAGAGATTAGAAGGATGAGTGGCATTTATTAAATTTTTCTTAAGTATGAGCTTGGCGTAGGGGGTGGAATCAATTATTCCAGCATGTGGAGTTCTGCATAACCAGGTAGACTCATTAGCTAAACCCACGGGCATGAGTGGACAAGGCATTCCTTGTGTTTATGTGTTTGCGACTTTTTTCCTTGGAGAGTAGAAAATGAAGTTAACATGATTCAACCTCTTATTGGTAGTTTTCTTTTTATGATACAGTCCCAAAGAAGGCAGAGGAGAACTCAATAATACAGAAAGCCTGCATCAATTACCCAACTTTTATCACATCGTTGGCACTGGGCTATGTGCTTTTTGTACATTGATCGGAGGTTAAGTAACGTGCTCAAGCTCATGCAGTTTGTCAGCCACACATCTGGGATTTTAGCCCACCAGCCTGGCCTGAGTCTGCTCCCATCTTAGCCTGGCTCTAGCGCCTCCCGCCTACAGATGCAGATGCTTAGCCAATCACACTGGTTTATTTGAGGGTCAGCAGTTCCATATACTAAAGCACAGGACAAGTTAGCAGAGTGAAGTTCGTGGAACTCCAACCAGTAAATGAGGTACGTGGGGAGGAATAAGGGTGGAAATGCCCATTCCCACCAGATCTGCATGGAGCCCCCTGGGAAGCAGGTTGGGAAATGTGAAGAGCCCTGTTTTCTGCCCTGCCCTGTGCTAGCTGCGTGACCTTGGGCAGGTCGCTGCACCCCATCTCCAACTCTGTGACCTCACAGAGTTGCTAACGAGGATAATGCTTGGGAAAGTATTTCCTAAACTCTTCAGTGTTCTGTAAACTTAGGTAATGTTTTTATTGTGCCTGTCTTCATTGATACCCTTTCTCTACCACTCTGTTCTGGCTTACCTGGCTGGGTGAGCAAACTTCAGGGGGATCTAGGGGTCCCTAAAATCCCATGTATGGATGACTTCTGTTTTTTTAATTATAGAATTTTTTTTTTTTAAAAGGACTCTTTGCCAAGCTATATGATGTCTTGCTAAGGGAAATATCACAAAGTGCTCCCCACTAAAGGATTCAGTTGACATTATGCCGCACGCCAAGGCAACGTTTTCCTCTCCCCTGGGCTTCCTTTCTGGGGTTCCACATGTACAGTACCATGAACTGCCTTCACCGCCATGCGCAGCCACCAGCTCAGGGCCTTCCTCACCCGCGATACTCTTTAGCACCCCTTCTCTTCCACCACCTTCCCTGACTCTAGCCCTCGAATTGTATAATAGGAAAATCTGCCCTTCTTCTATGAGAGAATAAAATTCTAATCATGATGTGAGGTTATTAAAGCAGGCTCTATTTCCATGACAGAAGAGACCAGCTGTAACTTTTAAAGCCTAATTAAATATAATAAGGATGTTTTTGTTGTTAAAAATAAGTTTCCTGATCTAGATAAGTCATAAAATGATTCTTCAGCATCTTTCTTTTCTTTTTTGGGGGGGGCGGTGCAGGGTCTTGCTCTGTTGCTCAGGCTAGACCACAGTGGTGTCATCGTCATCACAGCTCACTGCAGCCTCCAACTACTGGGCTCAAGTGACCCTCTGGCCTCAGCCTCTCAAAGTGCTGGGATTACAGGCGTGAGCCACTGTGGCTGGTCCACCTTATTCTCACATTCTCTGCCCCTTTTGTGCCTTTCTAGGTTCCAGCAGACATGGTTCACAAAGGACTCAAGGCCAGGGCATGTGGTTGTGAACAGCAGATAGGAGAAAAGCCTTTTCAATGCCCAGGTGCAAAAACTCAGTGACATACTCTCCATTTTTTGGTGGAGGGGCCACTTGGCATAGGAACTCCTGCCACGTGAGCCAATCACATTTGAGTTGATGTGTGCTTATGCTGTGCCTACAGAAGAGGTAGGATTGGATGTCCTACAACATTAGCAACCTCTTCTGCCTGTAGATAACTTGAGAATTCTACTCATGTTCTTCACTCATACAGCTAATTCTTCATCCAATTCCAGATACATAAAGCACTTTTTGAATTCCATGTTAACTTTTATTTTTTAAAATATCCATATGCTAAACACTGAAAAACTATATAATAACTCCTCACATTACCATATACTTTACAGTTTACAAAGAATTTTAAATATATTATCTCATTTGGTATCTCAGCAACTGTGGATTAGTGGGAGCTGAGCTGGGGCCTAACCACCATTTAGAAGAGGGGTCAGCAAACTACAGTCCAAAGACCAAATCTGGCCCATTGCCTGCTTTCATACTGCCTGAGAACTAAGATTGGTCTTTATATTTTTAAAGGATTATGAGCAAGAGAGAGAAAAAAAAAACAACAAACAGACCCAGAGAAGAACACGCGGCAGAGCCTGGCCTGCAGAGCTAGACATATTTACTATCTGGCCCTTTCCTGAAACGCCTCTAAACCCTGATCCATGACTTGACATCAGAAATGTTCCAGAAACTTAGAACATCTGAAATGATGTTTTGAGGTCCAGAAAGTTTATTTAAAAATTAAATTTGGAGGATTTCATATGCTTCTAAGTCAGGAACTGTTTGTATTTTGAAAGGATTTATTTATATAGTCATGTGAGAAAACTTATGAATAGGATATGAACAGTAAGAATGTGGTATAATATCCCATTCATATGTGGAGGTTATACAAATCCATGTTTATACATATGTAGAAAATTTCTAGAAGAATAAACAAAAGCATGCTAACAGTTATTACCTCTGTGAAGGTTCTCTGAGGACTCACTGGGGAGGGGACGTTTTGCTTTATTCTCTTCAGAACATTGTGAATTTTTTAAATCACAAGCACACATTATTTTCATTTGTGGAACATAAGGACAGGAAAATGTCCAGTAATCCAACTGGAATGGAGCTGCTCTGTTAGTGTAACTTAACAAATAGTTTAGATTTATGCATTTAAATATATAACTGTATGGCATCCCTCCACCTCACCCCCCAAAAAAGATTTGGTAAATATGGTTGGAGACATTTTTACTGTTTTTCTGGAGCATCACATGTGGACCACAAGTCCAGAAACCACCCAGGTCACACATCGGCCGTGGAGCTGAGCCAGTTTGGAGCAGGTAAACTGGCTGCTCCTCGGCAGCTTTGTCCCTGAGGCTGCACCGACGTTTTCTGCTCTTCCAGAAACAGGGCTTTGGATAAGGTGTTTTGCCTCCAGGCAGAAGACAGGCGCCTGCATGGATGATATTGCAGGCAGGGAGGGCTGAGCCGCCAGAGCGCTCCTTAACCGAGCACTTGCCAGGGCTGCCCAGTTCACCCCACCCGGGCTAAGGCATGGGTCTCTGCTTACAGGAGCCACTTACTCGTCAGCTGCACCCACTGGCCCGCTGTCTACTTGCACGCTGTGAGCTCATAGGCGATGTGATGGGTGGGAATTGCTCTTCCTGCGTCCAGGTCCCCGGGATGGACCTTGCCCCTGTCAGAATGGAAAGTCTGAGCTCAGTCATTTGAATCAACAGGAAAGGAGACGCTTGGAGCTCAAGATTGGCTGTGCCCGCTGGGTAGGGGGCTGTGCTGAGGTGGAGGTGGGGCAGACTGGGAGGAAGGCCGGGCTGGCATGTTGGCAGGTGGCAGAGCCTGTGTGTGGGGTGGAGCAAGGCTGTCACAGACATGGGAGCTCAGGGTTGGGGGAGGAGTTGAGATCTGAGGGGACTGGCAGAGCCACGGCAGGACCTGAGTCCTACAGGGGTTTAGCAGGTTGTCCACGGGACCTCAGGGACCTCCTCATCATATTGGAGCTAGAGGTTTTATTTCTGAGTTCTTCTTTGCCTAACATCCTGTCTCTGCCAAGATACAAGGTCACATACAAAAATACCTTCAATATAGTAGGATGACACGAATAAGCAGTGCTTGTACGCAATGAGGCAAGGGGAAACAAGCGGTCTTAAACGCGCTGATTAGTGAAGCCATGCACCAAATGTCCCCTGGGACAAAGGTGGGAGAAGCTTGGTCATCAGGGCTTGTCCTCTCTTCCTGCTGGGAATCCTTCCACCACCCCGTGAATAAGCCTGGGTCAGCCTGCTCGGTGATGAGAGTCACGAGGCTCAGTCTGGGCTGACATGGAGCCAGTCATTCTACACTTAGGTCATGCTAGATCCCCCAGCCTGAGTTGGGCTAGGGCAGGAGAACTGCCCAGTCAACACACAGGATCGTGAGGGGGGAAAGTTCGTTATTTCAAGCCACTATATTTTGGGTGGCTTGTCAGAAATAAGCTATTAATAGCTTATACATTTGGCTAGCACTCTCACGAGAGGAGCAGTGGAAAGCTGCAGTTTATTTAACAGAAGGGGTTAACATGACAAAATCATTGAATGATGAGGGAGGCTTTAGAGCAGGATGGATTTTTGTGATGAAATAGTTATAATAACAATAGCTAACATTTATCAAGCACTATGGGTCAGGTATGGAGCTAAGAGTTTTACATGGATGAGCTCATTTAATCCTTACAATAAACCTATGAGGAAAGATATTATTATTATTTACATTATACAGATGAGCAAACTGAGGCTCAGGGATAGTAAGTTACTTTACATAGCTAGGAAGGGGAAAGACTTAGCATATAAATCCCAAGTTTATCAAACTGCAAAACCAATACTCTCTCTTTTTTTTTTGAGGCCCTGTCACCAAGTTAGAGTGCAGTGGCATCATCATAGCTCCCTGCAACCTCAAAGTCCTGGGCTCAAGGGATCCTCCTGTTTCAGCTTCCTGAATAGCTGGGACTACAGGCGTGCCACTGTGCTTGGCTAATTTTTTAAGTTTTTTGTAGAGATGGGGTCTTGCTATGCTGCTCAGTCTCATCTCAAACTCCTGGCCTCAAGTAATCCTCCTGCCTTGGCCTCCCCAAATGCTAGGATTATAGGCATTAGCCACCACACCCAGCCCAGAACCGATATTCTTAAACACTAACTTCAAAGTTTCTAGCCTAATTTACAAATGGCAGTTTCATTATTACAAATGAAAGAACCAGAAATGAGAACTAAAACTGAGTTCCCCACCTCTTTCCCTCAAATCCCATCTCTGACATCTGGATAAACATAGAGTGAACCAATGCATTTGTTTCTGCTGCCTGATACAACCCCAATAAATGTCAGCAAAAAAGAGCAAATTAAATCCAAAGTAAGCAGAATAAAGTAAATAATAAAGATAGAAACAAAAACCAATGAAATAGAAAATAAAAAATAGAGGAAATCAATAAAACCCAAGCCGATTATCTGAGATTAACAAAATTGATAAACTTCTGGCCAGAACCTGTATAGATTCTACAGATTTTTTTTTTTTAGAGGCAAAGTCTGTCTGCATCACCCAGGCTGTAGTGCAGTGGCATGATCATTTCTCACTGCAGCCTTGAACTCCTGAGCTCATGGGATCCTCCTGCCTCAGCCTCCTGAATAGCTGGGATTACAGGACTGTGCTACCATGCCTGGCTAGTTTTTTTCTCATTTTTCGTAGAGATGGGGTCTCACTATGTTGCTCAGGCTGATCTTGAACTCCTGGCCTCAAGCAATCCTCTTGCCTCAGCCTCCCAAAGTGAGGATTGCAGGTGTGAGCCACTGCAGCTGGCCCTGATTCTACAGATTTTTAAAAAAGGAATATTATGAGCAACTTTATTACTGATAAATTTAAAAACTTAGATGAAATGAATAAATTATAGAAAAGATAGAAATTATCCAAGTTCACTCAAGAAGAAATAAATAACCTGAATAGCCCTATGTATCTATTAAAGAAATTGCAATTAAAAGCACACTCACATAGAAATCTTCAGATGCAGATGGCTTCACTGGTGAATTATATCAAACATTTAAGGAAGAAAAAAATATGAATTCTAAGTGAATTCTCCCAAAATACTGAAAAGGAGGGAATACTTCCCAACTCATTCTATGAGCTCAATATTTTCCTGATACCAAAACTAGGCTATTGCCTAAGAAAAGACAGCTATAGACCAATATTTCTCATGAACATAGATGCAAAAATCCTAAACAAATTTTTAGGAAATTTACTTCAATAATATATTAGGAGATAAAACATCCTGACAAGTAGAATTTATCCCAGGAATGCAGGGTTGGTTTAACATTTAAAAATCAATCAATATAATTCGCCATATTTACAAACTAAAAAAGAAAGCCATATAATCATTTCAATAGATGCATTAAATGCATTTGACAAAATCCAATATCCATTCCTAATAAAGACTCTTAGAAAACTAGAAATAGAAAGTGCATCTTGATAAAGTATACTACAAAAAACCTATAGCCAACATCATACTTAATGGGGAAAGATAGAATGTTTTCTACCCTGAGATCAAGAACAAGACAAGGATGTCCACATGCACCACTTTTATTCACTATTGTATTAGAGGTGCTAGCTAATGCAATAAGGCATGAAAAATAATAACAGGCATACAGATTAGAAAGGGAGAAATATAATTTTCTTTATTCACAGATGACATGATTGTCTATGTAGAAAATCCTAAAGAATCAACCAAAAAAGCTACTTGAACTAATAAGTAAATTTAACAAAGTCATGGACTATAAAGTTAAAAAAACAAAAGTAAATTTTATTTCTATGTTTTAGAAATTTAAATAAAAATACCATTTACATAAAAAATAAATACTTAAGGATGAGTTTGCCAAAATATGTATCCCCTCTCATACACACACACACACAGGCACACACACACACACACACACACATCCTATTTGTTTTGTCTCTCTGGAGAACCCTAATATTAATACAACCCCATTTATTTTTTCTACTCAATTTGTCTCCTGGCTCTGCCCTGAGTCCAGTCTCAGTTGCAGAACTGCACTTCTGTAGTGGTATTGGCAGTGCTGGTACTTCGGACCCAGAGAGAAAACATCTCTAAATGGAGGAACCAGGAAAAGGTGCTCCTGTTGTAGGAAGAATGTGGGGAGAATCCCCATTTTTTTTTCTCTCTTTTCTCTCTCCACTTGGACCTGTGCAATAGTTGGGGAAACTGAATTCTGAGAGAATCCCACCTTTCTGGCCAGAGGAACTGGGAAAAGGGACCCCTGGGAATGGAAGAATATGAGGGAAATTCCAGCAAGGAGATAGCCCTGGAGAAGTAAACCCTCTAATCCTGTGTGTGAACTCATCCCTATACTTCACATGTACAAAAGAGACATAAAAAACTATGGCAAGACTTTGAAAACTGAAGTACGACATAAACCACCACTTGTGCCCTAGACCAAGCCCTGAGGGTGCATGCACAGGGAAGCATGCCTAGCAATGGCTTTAAAAACTGAACTGACTATGGAACCACCACCTACAGAAGGTGGGACATGATTTGTGGCCCCAATCTAACTGGGAAGATTGTCAGATTAAAAAAAAATCAATATTCTCTGGAAGATTTTAATAGGACTCAGAGTCTCATTATATAATACAGTTAGTGCCACATAATGATGTTTCAGTCAATGATGTATGCATATACGATGGTGGTCTCATAAAATTATAATATCATGTTTTTACCATATTTTTTCTATGTTTAGATACACAAATATTTACTGTTATGTTATAACTTCCTACAGTATTCAGTACAGTAACATGCTGTACAGATTTATAGCCCATGAGCAATGGCTGTATCATATAGCCTAGATGTGTAGTAGGCTGCACGATCTAGGTTTGTGTAAGTACATTCTATTATGGTTGCACAATGACAAAATTGTCTAACAATGCATTTCTCAAAATGCTTATCCGTCCTTAAGTAACACATGACTGTATTCAAAATGTCTAAGATATAATTCAAAATCACTCAACAAAGTGCTAGGGAATTCTGAATGGAAAAGACAACCAACAGATGCCAATCCTGACATGAGCCAAATGTTGGAATTATCGATGACTTTAAAGCAGTTATGATAGCCATCCTACAAAACGTAAAGGTGAACAGTCTTGAAGTGAATGTCCGAAGTTCTAGTTCTAAGAAGAGAAATAGAAACTACAAACAAAGAATCGAATGGAAATTTTAGAACTAAACATAACAATATCTAAAATAGAAAATTCACTGTAATAGGCTCAATATCAAAGTGGAAATGACAGAGAAAAGAGCTAATGAACGTGCTGATAGGTAAATTGAAATTATCCAATCTGAAGAACATAGGGAAAAAACATTTTAAAAAATGAACAGAGCATAAAGGATTTGTGGGACAATATTAAAAGGCTAACATGCATGCATGTCATTGTGCTTCTGAGGGAGAGGAGAAAGATACTGATGCAAAAATAGGAAATAATGGCCA
Source organism: Propithecus coquereli (assembly GCF_000956105.1). Lineage (NCBI taxonomy): Eukaryota > Metazoa > Chordata > Mammalia > Primates > Indriidae > Propithecus > Propithecus coquereli. The sequence continues at coordinate 690,710 of NW_012136969.1, read as the reverse complement.
AACACTCCCCAAGTTTGGTGAAAGATGTAAACATATAAATTCAAGAAACCGAGCAAAACCCAAAGGATAAATTCAAGGAAAACCATGTCCAGACACATCATAATTAATCTACTGAAAATGAGAGAGAATGAAAACTATCTTGAAAGCAGCTGGAGAAAAACAACAGTACAAAAATTAATCCCATTTATTATAGCAGAATTCAATGAAATTGAAAACAAACTACAGGCAAAAATCAGTGAAACAGAAACTGGATATTTAAAAGAATTAATAAAATTGATAAATTTCCAGTCAGATTTATCAAGAAAGAAAGAGAAGACAAATTACCAATATCAGGACGAAAGAGGCAATATCACTACCTACCTTACAGACATTAGAAAGATAAGGGAATAAATACTACCAAAAACTCTATGCTATAAATTTGACATCTCAGGTGAAATGGACAAATTCCTCGAGAGACACAAACTATCAAAACTCACTCCATAAGGGAATGGAATAGCCAGGCTATCGGAGGCAGGGCTCTTTAATGGGGAGATGAAGCTGGCTCTGCAGATTTACCTCCAATTTGAGCCTTAACCCATCACACGCGGCTCTTTAAGGCTTGGCCATCCTGGATCCTGGGCAACCGACACTTGGTGGTAAGGAGCATTCCTTGGTCCCTGGAGCCCCCTGACCACTCAGACAGCCATTTAGCTTCTGGACATCTCCCAGCTCACTGGCTCTCAGGACATCTTCCAACCGTGGCTTAGGAACTGGACTTGGAGTTCATTATCTCCCTGGCCTCTTTGGCCCTTGGTGGAATCCCTGAATGTCCAACATCCTTTTGCTAAAGTAGAAACTCCCAGAAGATGCTCCCCTCTGTGTTGAGCCCCTCCAGTCCCTCTCTTCTCTGTCCTCTGCCTCTGGGCACTGCTCCTCCACAGCTGGAGTCTGTTGGGACACAACTCCACTCTCATCCCTTGGGGCATGTCCTGCCATGGATGTGCATTGACTTTGGACTGCCTCTCTTGTCTCCCATACAGTCCCACTTAGACACAATTTGTCCATGATGATGCCGTGGGGAGCTGAAAAGTCTTTCTGCCCTCCTCCTTGGACTGAGGGCCTGCTGTGAGCATGTGACCCATATCTCAGAGCCCTCTGGACTTCCTTGCTCACAGCTGAGGGGCAGGGAAAGGGCTATCCAGAGTGGGCAGCTTGTCTGCGACCTGCCCAAGGGCTTCCTTCAAGGAGCTAAGCAACCTCAGCTTAGCCATCCCTGAAACATGGGTGGCTGAGAGAGAAAGGTGGACTAAGGAAGGCCATGACTTGGCCTCTTTCACCTTAAGTTTTAAGGATTCAAAGACCTTGAGAGGTAAGCTCTTCCTGTGCCAAATTCAAAACCACACCATCTGGGCTTCTAGTGCCTGTGTAGTGCCTGGATCAGGAAGGAAAGCGTCCAGCAGGATTTCAGGCAGTGTTCTGATTCATTCGGGGTGCCCAGTTCCCAGTTCCCAGTTCCCGAGAGGCTACAGGACTTCCCAGGAGGGGGCGATATATGGTTGGCAACAAGTTATGAACCATGCACACCTACAGGGTGCCCTGAGACATCTGCCCAACTTCTTGTCCAAGTGAATGTTTAGGGCTTCATGGAGAGAAGAGATTAACATTAACCCTTGAGAGTCCTGGGCTGAATAAGCAGAACCTTACTGAATAGACTTAATGTTTATGTCTCCCCCCAATTCATATGTTGAAATCCTAAACCCTAATGCCATGGTATTAGGAAGTGGGGCCTTTGGGAAGATATTAGACCATGAAGGTGGAGCGCTCAGGAATGGGATTAGCGCCCTTACAAAAGAGACCCCTGAGAGCTCCTTTGCCCCTTCCACCATATGAGGACACGGGGGCCTCACCAGATACCGAGTCTGCTAGTGCCTTGATCTTGGCCTTCCCAGCCCTCAGAACTATGAGAAATAAACGTCTATTGTTTATAAACTACCCAGTCTATGGTATTCTGTTATAGCAGCCCAAATGACTAAGACACTTCCCTGCAAACATTCCCTGTTTGTGCCTCCTCCTCCCTCCGCACTGACACCGAAAGACAAGAAAGGAAGGAGGGCTGAGATCTGACCCTCTCTCCTCTCTAGGCAGATCATTATTCACGGAGAGTCTTTAGTTCCCCACTAACAGAGCTCTATGTTACTTCCCTTTTATTCATTTTGTAACGTGGGTAAAAATGTTTTTCTATTTTCTTCTTTTGAAACCATCAAAGAAGGGTTTTCCGCGTGGGATTCTCCACTGATTTTCTATAGTGAGCAGATCTCTCCCGAGAGGGCACATCCCAGGCAGGGTTTGCTCTCGGAGACAGCGTCTGGCTCCACCAGGACAGCGTGTGGCTCTCAGAGGCTCAGCATTGCTGTTTAGATCGGCCCCAACATGCAGGAGAGGCTTGGCGAACACACGCAAATGGAGGGGACAAGTGAACAGGGCGTGGCCTCTGCTCCCCTTCAGTTATTCTGAACTCAATAATCCAGTCCGCGGCCCCTCCATCAGTCACACGGTTGGGACCTTTCCCTGAAGCCCTCTACCGAGGCCAGACAGATGGCCTGTGAGAGTAGACAGAAGTCTCAGTCTAGACTCTTTCCCCTCCCTGTCCACAAAGGCGATATTCTCTTCTTTCCTGAGAGTTCCAATCTCATTTGTCTCTGGACTAACATAACTAGTTTAGAAAAGTGGAAAAAGGGACAAGAAAAAAAAAAAAGAATCTCTGCTGGAGGCTGGTCCTCAGTTTCTCTAGGGTGGGATGAGGAGGGGGAAAAAGAGCGCAAGGCGAACTCATAGCCTCCCCCACCATTTCGTGTAGGAGATCCCTCCGCCCTCCCGCTTCTTGTAAATCTGTCCCCTCTGCTCTGGGGCTTCCTATTCTCCATCTCTTCACCATGTCAGATACATCCCTTAGGCTGTCTCCTATTTCTACCTCCCAGAACCTAGATGCTAACTGCGTCCTTTTTATACTTTGAGATCACAGCTTGAGCCCCACCAATTCCACAGCCTTTAAAAGTGTTGCTCATTCCCAGAGAATTACACTGGAGTGTTCAACTCCAGCTCACCAGTATGTCTGTTTTTACCTTGCGTCGACACAGACGTACAGCTCAGCCCTGCACCCTTCAATACTCCCAGAAGAGTCCACTTTCACCAAAAAAAAAAAAAAAATTAATGCTCAATGCAGGATTCTCTAAAAACAGTGCCAGAGTGAGCAGAGGGAGGGAGGCTCATAGCCTACACCATGGCAAACAACTTAAAAGCTCTCTCATTAACTCCTTTTCTCCTGGAGTCCCTGTTGTGCTGCTGGCCCCTACGGGCTCTCAGCCCCTCTCTGTCAGCCATGCAATGCCCACCCTGCTGGGGGCTCCCTCCTCTCTCCGGTTCCCCCGCTTCCTCCAGCATCATGACTCTTCTCCCTTATTGTACAGAACAATTCACCTCTCCCAAAGCCCTACCCTAACCTGCACGCCCATCCTTATTTGGGGAGTAAGAGAGGCCTTCTCTTTAAGATAGTCCAACCTCTTAAGAGAGCAGTTGGAGTTATATATGAAAATATATTTTGTGAATTTTGAATCATGCCTCTGGCTATTTCTTCTATGAAGAGTTTCTTGATTTTTCTCATCAACTGTCTACATTTTCCAAGATCCCTATTGATCACTCAATTTTTTTGTCTTTTAAGATCATATATTTCATGTAACTATGCAGATTTTTTAATAAAAAAATAAATTCCAGCCAAGAAGTCTGGCCGATTGAGTACACCATATATTCTCAGGAAGGCAGATTCATACGGGATTGAGAAAGTGTGACCCTGCAGAGCCCGGAGACGTGGGGACGAGAAGCACAAAGTCCTACAGCAGGTCATTGAGGTGATGGTTAATGGGGATGCTTCTGCTTCCACCCTTGGTTCCCAGACCATGTGTCCTTCCTACTGGGACACTGCACCATACAGAGGCCTCCGACAATAAATACAGTGCATCCGGAAGGATGCCATTCCATCCTTTCAGGGTGTTGCCGCAGAGACCATGCGTCAGTTGTGCCTTTATATGGGCATTTCTGCGCTCGATGAGGCTGGTGCAATATGTGGTGTCAGGTTGTGCATCCCACAATCATGGGCTCATTCCTGCAGCTCGTTAACTGTGAAGTGAGCCCCCTGGTCCAATGCTATGCTCTGTGTGAGTCATGCCTGCAAATCAGGCAATCCTTAAGACCACAGGACGTTAGAAGTAACAAGATGAAGGCAGTAGAAATCATAGTGAGAAAATAGGGCATGTCCATGTACCATAATCGGCAGGATGAGTGGTAATGCACAGTTCATGGAAAGCGTGTGATAGGATGAGAAAGTTAATCTTGTTCTGTCATCTTGGGTGGAAGCTGTCCATTTCTGAGGTCAGCAGCTAGCTCCATTACCTTAATTGGAAGCTATCCACTTCCAAAGTTCACAGATTGTGGAGAATTCCTGAGAATCCTCAGTCCGAAGTCTCCCGGTGGAATGGATGTCTTGTAGTTAGGAGAGAGTGATGCATGTCTTTCCAGTCGGCAGCACTGATCAACACTTCGGAGTTTCACTGCTGTGTCAGTAGCTAACCCTGGCTGATGAGGTCCTTTCCACTGAGGCTAAAGGGCAGTTTTCCTCTGATGTCTTTTCTAGAAATCAAATCTCCATATTTCAGATTATGCGGAATCTGCTTAGGGAGGTGTTTTGGAAATGTAGTTTCCTCTTGGAGGTGAAGCTGGAGGTGCTGTGTGAGTCCTCTGCAGTAAATAGTCATACCCAATTGTAATTGGGTAGAATATAGGATTGGAAGCAATTTCCAGACGCATAGTGTTGTGATTAATTCAGAATGAGAAAACTTGTGAGTCCTGGAGGAAATTGGTCTTGTTGCCATCGAGGTTTGGAAGTGTTAAAGGGACTTTAAGGAGTTGGTTCCTGCCCAGGTTCTACCTCTTCAGTGCTGCCAGGACTGTGTCATTGGCAGGTGGGTCAGGCATTGTCGGCAATACCCTTAAAACTACTCCACTCCCCACTGTTGGCTCAGTGTCATTGCCAATTTATCTCCACCATCATGAGTCATATCATGAGCATTTTTGCTAGACTCCACTTTTATTACAGTTAACTTCATAGGTAATAGTAAAACATCTCAAAGTTCTTTAACTTGCCATCTATTTTATAGGGTTTCCTGTAAAGGTAAGAAAGTCTTTTTTGCTTCCAAAGTATTTTAATGTCTTGGATTAATTCAAAATTATACCTACGATTGATTAAATATTTGTTCCTTTATTTTCTGTTAGCCAGCAAGTCTGAATGTAGACAATTAATTTAGCCATCTCAGGGGATTTAATTTCTATGGGAAGATTCTATTTCAAGGGCAAGTTCAAGTCTGTGATGGCATAGCCTGCCTGACAATTTTGAAGTATCAACAAATACAATTAAATTAGGCCAGATGCAGTGGCTCACACCTGTTATCCTAGCACTCTGGGAGGCTGAGGGGGGAGGATCGTTTGAGCTCAGGAGTTCGAGACCAGCCTGAGCAAGAGCGAGACCCCGTCTCTACTAAAAATAGAAAGAAATTAGTTGGAAAGCTAAAAATACATAGAAAAAATTAGCCGGGCATGGTGGCGCATGCCTGTAGTCCCAGCTACTCAGGAGGCTGAGGCAGGAGGATTGCTCCAGGAGTTTGAGGTTGCTTGAGCTAGGATGACGCCACGGCACTCTAGCTGGGGCAACAGAGTGAGACTCTGTCTCAAAAAAAAAAAAAACCAACCAAACAAAAAAAACAAGCAAACAAACCAAATACAATTAAATTAAGGATATCTAGGAGAGTCTCTAGAGGTCAGTGTAGGGTATGGATAGTTCCCTAAGGCAGGTAAGCAATCCTAGGCTCCTCCTTCTGGTGAGGAGCAGGACGGTGGGGTGTGAGTGGAAAGCAATAGGAGGTGGACGACTAGCTGGAAAGTGCCAAGTGTTGTCAGTGGAAGAGTCTGTACAGCACGAAGGATCATTAAATTTAGTGGAGACCTCAGAGTTAAATCAACTGAAGTTTTCACTTGTTTTTCGATTGCTTCTACAGCTCTCAGACAAGGTGGCTAAGCCTGGGCTACGGAATCTAATGAAGGACGGAACTAAGCAATAGTCCCTTGATGATTCCCATGTAATGGAATTAGTATCCCAAGTACTTGTTCAGACTTTTCATGAACAAAAAAGAAAAAATATTTGTGACTCTAGACTCCTAAACAAATAAAATCTTTTTGTAGATGGCTATTGTATCATCTTCATGCTTAAACATAAATATTGAACTTGAGGCGGGGCATAGCAGGTCATACGTGTAATCCCAGCAATTTGGGAGGATTTGCGGTGGGAGGATTGCTTGAGGCGAGGAGCTCAAGACCAGCCTGGGCAACATAGCGAGACTCGTCTGTACAAAAAAGTGAAAAAATTAGCCAGATGCACTAACATGCACCTGTAGTCCTTGCTACTGGGGAGGCTGAGGCTGGAGGATGGCTTGAGCCCAGGAGTTTAAGGCTGCAGTGAGCTATGATTGTGCCACTGCACTCCAGCCTGGTGACAGAGTGAGACCCCATGTCTAAAAACAAAACAAAACAAAAAAATATTTAACTTGAAAAGTACATGATTATTTTAAAATATTTATAGTAACATATTTTACTTATGTGTCTAGGAAGACAAATTATCTTCTAAATTTGTTATTTTATATTGTTTGATATACAAAAGAGCTCTCATAGCAGTTATCAATAAATTTGGAATATTCTAGGCAAATCTAATTGTTCCTTTTGTCCTTCCTTTTATAAGTGGTAGAGGAACAAATCTTTGTGTTACCTCGTGGCTATTAGAGAAAACCCAAATATTGTTTCAATATAAAAACATCTTACATTTTATTATTTTGAATTTGAGACCCAAATTTGGGAAAGGCAAAACCAAGAAAAGATTGTTAGAGGAGACAAGATACAGGCATACCTTGGAGCTATTGTAGGTTCGATTCCAGACCACTGCAATAAAGCAAATATTGCAATAAATAGAATCACACAAATTTTTTGGCATCCCAGTATATATATGAAAGTTATGTTTATACTATAATGTAGTCACTTAAGTGTGCAATAGTATCATGTCTAAAAAATTATATTATACATACCTTAATTAAAAAATATTTTATTGCCAAAAAATGCTAACACAGACATGAAGTGAGCACATGATATTGGAAAAATGGCTGTTAGACTTGCTCGATGCAGGATTGCCACAAACCTCCAATTTGTAAAAAACACAATATCTGCAAAGCGCAATAAATCTAAGTGCAATAAAACAAGGTATGCCTATACAAGTCATAAGTATCTAAAGACAAAGCAGGACACATTGTAACAACACAGGAGTAAGGAACACTGATTATTAGAAACTTAACTAAGTATGTTAAAAAGCACCAAAAGTTAAAAAAATATTTTGGTAACAAATAAAGAACCATTACTAATGTGGGCATAACATATTTTAGTAATTTTTACATAAAAATTACATAATGGGCAGGGCGCGGTGGCTCATGCCTGTAATCCTAACTCTCTGGGAGGCCGAGGCGGGCGGATTGTTTGAGCTCAGGAGTTCGA